>NW_027522312.1:0-18275 GCF_052094955.1 Ictidomys tridecemlineatus | reverse complement strand
TGGGATTGGTGTACTGATCATTACCTGAAAGTTTCATCAAGATTGGGTGAAAAAGTGTTTGCTGAGATTTCAGGCAACTCGTAGTTTTTTGGAAGCTTGGCAGGCCCTTTCCATGAAAGTGATTCTCGCCAGTCTCTGCTTAGGGCTACATCAACAGCAAACAAACCATAGAGATAGAACTTGAAACTGCTTTATTGTGTCAAGTTTTAAAGAGCTAGCACAAACCGTGTTTGATTTAGAGTTCCAAATACATGTATCCCTATAGGAGAAAACAGAGTGAAACCTCAAAATGAAACCGGTTACTGCCAACGAACGGTTTAACCTAGAAGAATGAAATTTGGCAAGCCAAGTGGGATTGGTGTACTGATCATTACCTGAAAGTTTCATCAAGATTGGGTGAAAAAGGGAATGCTGAGTTTTAGGCAACTCGTAGTTTTTTGGAAGCTTGGCAGGCCCTTTCCATGAAAGTGATTCTCGCCAGTCTCTGCTTAGGGCTACATCAACAGCAAACAAACCTTAGAGATAGAACTTGAAACTGCTTTATTGTGTCAAATTTCAAAGAGCTAGCACAAACCGTGTTTGATTTAGAGTTCCAAATACATGTATCCCTATAGGAGAAAACAGAGTGAAACCTCAAAATGAAACCGCTTACTGCCAACGAACGGTTTAACCTAGAAGAACGAAATTTGGCGAGCCAAGTGGGATTGGTGTACTGATCATTACCTGAAAGTTTCATCAAGATTGGGTGAAAAAGTGTGTGCTGAGATTTCGGGCAACTCGTAGTTTTTTGGAAGCTTGGCAGGCCCTTTCCATGAAAGTGAATCTCGCCAGTCTCTGCTTAGGGCTACATCAACAGCAAACAAACCATAGAGATAGAACTTGAAACTGCTTTATTGTGTCAAGTTTCAAAGAGGTAGCAAAAACCGTGTTTGATTTAGAGTTCCAAATACATGTATCCCTATAGGAGAAAACAGAGTGACACCTCAAAATGAAAACGGTTACTGCCAACGAACGGTTTAACCTAGAGAACGAAATTTGGCGAGCCAAGTGGGACTGGTGTACTGATCATTACCTGAAAGTTTCATCAAGATTGGGTAAAAAAGGGTGTGCTGAGTTTTCAGGAAACTCGTAGTTTTTTGGAAGCTTGGCAGGCCCTTTCCATGAAAGTGATTCTCGCCAGTCTCTGCTTAGGGCTACATCAACAGCAAACAAACCTTAGAGATAGAACTTGAAACTGCTTTATTGTGTCAAGTTTCAAAGAGCTAGCACAAACCGTGTTTGATTTAGAGTTCCAAATACATGTATCCCTATAGGAGAAAAAAGAGTGAAACCTCAAAATGAAACCGGTTACTGCCAACGAAAGGTTTAACCTAGAAGTACTAAATTTGGCGAGCCAAGTAAGATTCGTGTACTGATCATTACCTGAAAGTTTCATCAAGATTGGTTGAAAAAGTGTGTGCTGAGATTTCAGGCAACTCGTAGTTTTTTGGAAGCTTGGCAGGCCCTTTCCATGAAAGTGATTCTCGCCAGTCTCTGCTTAGGGCTACATCAACCGCAAACAAACCATAGAGATAGAACTTGAAACTGCCTTATTGTGTCAAGTTTTAAAGAGCTAGCACAAACCGTGTTTGATTTAGAGTTCCAAATACATGTATCCCTATAGGAGAAAACAGAGTGAAACCTCAAAATGAAACCGGTTACTGCCAACGAACGGTTTAACCTAGAAGAATGAAATTTGGCAAGCCAAGTGGGATTGGTGTACTGATCATTACCTGAAAGTTTCATCAAGATTGGGTGAAAAAGGGAGTGCTGAGTTTTAGGCAACTCGTAGTTTTTTGGAAGCTTGGCAGGCCCTTTCCATGAAAGTGATTCTCGCCAGTCTCTTCTTAGGGCTATATCAACAGCAAACAAACCTTAGAGATAGAACTTGAAACTGCTTTATTGTGTCAAGTTTCAAAGAGCTAGCACAAACCGTGTTTGATTTAGAGTTCCAAATACATGTATCCCTATAGGAGAAAACAGAGTGAAACCTCAAAATGAAACCGGTTACTGCCAACGAACGGTTTAACCTAGAAGAACGAAATTTGGCGAGCCAAGTGGGATTGGTGTACTGATCATTACCTGAAAGTTTCATCAAGATTGGGTGAAAAAGGGTGTGCTGAGATTTCAGGCAACTCGTAGTTTTTTGGAAGCTTGGCAGGCCCTTTCCATGTAAGTGATTCTCGCCAGTCTCTGCTTAGGGCTACATCAACAGCAAAACAAACCATAGAGATAGAACTTGAAACTGCTTTATTGTGTCAAGTTTAAAAGAGCTAGCACAAACCGTGTTTGATTTAGAGTTCCAAATACATGTATCCCTATAGGAGAAAACAGAGTGAAACCTCAAAATGAAACCGGTTACTGCCAACGAACGGTTTAACCTAGAAGAACGAAATTTGGCGAGCCAAGTGGGATTGGTGTACTGATCATTACCTGAAAGTTTCATCAAGATTGGGTGAAAAAGTGTGTGCTGAGATTTCGGGCAACTCGTAGTTTTTTGGAAGCTTGGCAGGCCCTTTCCATGAAAGTGATTCTCGCCAGTCTCTGCTTAGGGCTACATCAACAGCAAACAAACCATAGAGATAGATCTTGAAACTGCTTTATTGTGTCAAGATTCGAAGAGCTAGCACAAACCGTGTTTGATTTAGAGTTCCAAATACATGTATCCCTATAGGAGAAAACAGAGTGAAACCTCAAAATTAAAGCGGTTAGTGCCAAGGAACCGTTTAACCTAGAAGAACGAAATTTGGCGAGCCAAGTGGGATTGGTGTACTGATCATTACCTGAAAGTTTCATCAAGATTGGGTGAAAAAGTGTGTGCTGAGATTTCAGGCAACTCGTAGTTTTTTGGAAGCTGGGCAGGCCCTTTCCATGAAAGTGATTCTCGCCAGTCTCTGCTTAGGGCTACATCAACCGCAAACAAACCATAGAGATAGAACTTGAAACTGCCTTATTGTGTCAAGTTTCAAAGAGGTAGCACAAACCGTGTTTGATTTAGAGTTCCAAATACATGTATCCCTATAGGAGAAAACAGAGTGAAACCTCAAAATGAAACCGGTTACTGCCAACAAACGGTTTAATCTAGATGAACGAAATTTGGCGAGCCAAGTGGGATTGGTGTACTGATCATTACCTGAAAGTTTCATCAAGATTGGGTGAAAAAGTGTTTGCTGAGATTTCAGGCAACTCCTAGTTTTTTGGAAGCTTGGCAGGCCCTTTCCATGAAAGTGATTCTCGCCAGTCTCTGCTTAGGGCTACATCAACAGCAAACAAACCATAGAGATAGAACTTGAAACTGCTTTATTGTGTCAAGTTTCAAAGAGCTAGCACAAACCGTGTTTGATTTAGAGTTCCAAATACATGTATCCATATAGGAGAAAACAGAGTGAAACCTCAAAATGAAACCGGTTACTGCCAACGAACGGTTTTACCTAGAAGAACGAAATTTGGCGAGCCAAGTGGGATTGGTGTACTGATCATTACCTGAAAGTTTCATCAAGATTGGGTGAAAAAGTGTGTGCTGAGATTTCAGGCAACTCGTAGTTTTTTGGAAGCTTGGCAGGCCCTTTCCATGAAAGTGATTCTCGCCAGTCTCTGCTTAGGGCTACATCAACAGCAAACAAACCATAGAGATAGAACTTGAAACTGCTTTATTGTGTCAAGTTTCAAAGAGCTAGCACAAACCCTGTTTGATTTAGAGTTCCAAATACATGTATCCCTATAGGAGAAAACAGAGTGACACCTCAAAATGAAACCGGTTACTGCCAACGAACGGTTTAACCTAGAAGAACGAAATTTGGCGAGCCAAGTGGGATTGGTGTACTGATCATTACCTGAAAGTTTCATCAAGATTGGGTAAAAAAGGGTGTGCTGAGTTTTCAGGCAACTCGTAGTTTTTTGGAAGCTTGGCAGGCCCTTTCCATGAAAGTGATTCTCGCCAGTCTCTGCTTAGGGCTACATCAACAGCAAACAAACCTTAGAGATAGAACTTGAAACTGCTTTATTGTGTCAAGTTTCAAAGAGCTAGCACAAACCGTGTTTGATTTAGAGTTCCAAATACATGTATCCCTATAGGAGAAAACAGAGTGAAACCTCAAAATGAAACCGGTTACTGCCAAGGAAAGGTTTAACCTAGAAGTACTAAATTTGGCGTGCCAAGTAAGATTCGTGTACTGATCATTACCTGAAAGTTTCATCAAGATTGGGTGAAAAAGTGTTTGCTGAGATTTCAGGCAACTCGTATTTTTTCGGAAGCTTGCCAGACCCTTTCCATGAAAGTGATTCTCGCCAGTCTCTGCTTAGGGCTACATCAACAGCAAACAAACCATAGAGATAGAACTTGAAACTGCTTTATTGTGTCAAGTTTTAAAGAGCTAGCACAAACCGTGTTTTATTTAGAGTTCGAAATACATGTATCCCTATAGGAGAAAACAGAGTGAAACCTCAAAATTAAACCGGTTACTGCCAAGGAACCGTTTAACCTAGAAGAACGAAATTTGGCGAGCCAAGTGGGATTGATGTCCTGATCATTACCTGAAAGTTTCATCAAGATTGGTTGAAAAAGTGTGTGCTGAGATTTCAGGCAACTCGTAGTTTTTTGGAAGCTTGGCAGGCCCTTTCCATGAAAGTGATTCTCGCCAGTCTCTGCTTAGGGCTACATCAACCGCAAACAAACCATAGAGATAGAACTTGAAACTGCCTTATTGTGTCAAGTTTCAAACAGCTAGCACAAACCGTGTTTGATTTAGAGTTCCAAATACATGTATCCCTATAGGAGAAAACAGAGTGAAACCTCAAAATGAAACCGGTTACTGCCAACGAACGGTTTAATCTAGAAGAACGAAATTTGGCGAGCCAAGTGGGATTGGTGTACTGATCATTACCTGAAAGTTTCATCAAGATTGGGTGAAAAAGTGTTTGCTGAGATTTCAGGCAACTCGTAGTTTTTTGGAAGCTTGGCAGGCCCTTTCCATGAAAGTGATTCTCGCCAGTCTCTGCTTAGGGCTACATCAACAGCAAACAAACCATAGAGATAGAACTTGAAACTGCTTTATTGTGTCAAGTTTTAAAGAGCTAGCACAAACCGTGTTTGATTTAGAGTTCCAAATACATGTATCCCTATAGGAGAAAACAGAGTGAAACCTCAAAATGAAACCGGTTACTGCCAACAAACGGTTTAATCTAGAAGAACGAAATTTGGCGAGCCAAGTGGGATTGGTGTACTGATCATTACCTGAAAGTTTCATCAAGATTGGGTGAAAAAGTGTTTGCTGAGATTTCAGGCAACTCCTAGTTTTTTGGAAGCTTGGCAGGCCCTTTCCATGAAAGTGATTCTCGCCAGTCTCTGCTTAGGGCTACATCAACAGCAAACAAACCATAGAGATAGAACTTGAAACTGCTTTATTGTGTCAAGTTTCAAAGAGCTAGCACAAACCGTGTTTGATTTAGAGTTCCAAATACATGTATCCATATAGGAGAAAACAGAGTGAAACCTCAAAATGAAACCGGTTACTGCCAACGAACGGTTTTACCTAGAAGAACGAAATTTGGCGAGCCAAGTGGGATTGGTGTACTGATCATTACCTGAAAGTTTCATCAAGATTGGGTGAAAAAGTGTGTGCTGAGATTTCAGGCAACTCGTAGTTTTTTGGAAGCTTGGCAGGCCCTTTCCATGAAAGTGATTCTCGCCAGTCTCTGCTTAGGGCTACATCAACAGCAAACAAACCATAGAGATAGAACTTGAAACTGCTTTATTGTGTCAAGTTTCAAAGAGGTAGCAAAAACCGTGTTTGATTTAGAGTTCCAAATACATGTATCCCTATAGGAGAAAACAGAGTGACACCTCAAAATGAAACCGGTTACTGCCAACGAACGGTTTAACCTAGAAGAACGAAATTTGGCGAGCCAAGTGGGATTGGTGTACTGATCATTACCTGAAAGTTTCATCAAGATTGGGTAAAAAAGGGTGTGCTGAGTTTTCAGGCAACTCGTAGTTTTTTGGAAGCTTGGCAGGCCCTTTCCATGAAAGTGATTCTCGCCAGTCTCTGCTTAGGGCTACATCAACAGCAAACAAACCTTAGAGATAGAACTTGAAACTGCTTTATTGTGTCAAGTTTCAAAGAGCTAGCACAAACCGTGTTTGATTTAGAGTTCCAAATACATGTATCCCTATAGGAGAAAACAGAGTGAAACCTCAAAATGAAACCGGTTACTGCCAACGAAAGGTTTAACCTAGAAGTACTAAATTTGGCGTGCCAAGTAAGATTCGTGTACTGATCATTACCTGAAAGTTTCATCAAGATTGGGTGAAAAAGTGTTTGCTGAGATTTCAGGCAACTCGTATTTTTTCGGAAGCTTGCCAGACCCTTTCCATGAAAGTGATTCTCGCCAGTCTCTGCTTAGGGCTACATCAACAGCAAACAAACCATAGAGATAGAACTTGAAACTGCTTTATTGTGTCAAGTTTTAAAGAGCTAGCACAAACCGTGTTTTATTTAGAGTTCGAAATACATGTATCCCTATAGGAGAAAACAGAGTGAAACCTCAAAATTAAACCGGTTACTGCCAAGGAACCGTTTAACCTAGAAGAACGAAATTTGGCGAGCCAAGTGGGATTGATGTCCTGATCATTACCTGAAAGTTTCATCAAGATTGGTTGAAAAAGTGTGTGCTGAGATTTCAGGCAACTCGTAGTTTTTTGGAAGCTTGGCAGGCCCTTTCCATGAAAGTGATTCTCGCCAGTCTCTGCTTAGGGCTACATCAACCGCAAACAAACCATAGAGATAGAACTTGAAACTGCCTTATTGTGTCAAGTTTCAAACAGCTAGCACAAACCGTGTTTGATTTAGAGTTCCAAATACATGTATCCCTATAGGAGAAAACAGAGTGAAACCTCAAAATGAAACCGGTTACTGCCAACGAACGGTTTAATCTAGAAGAACGAAATTTGGCGAGCCAAGTGGGATTGGTGTACTGATCATTACCTGAAAGTTTCATCAAGATTGGGTGAAAAAGTGTTTGCTGAGATTTCAGGCAACTCGTAGTTTTTTGGAAGCTTGGCAGGCCCTTTCCATGAAAGTGATTCTCGCCAGTCTCTGCTTAGGGCTACATCAACAGCAAACAAACCATAGAGATAGAACTTGAAACTGCTTTATTGTGTCAAGTTTTAAAGAGCTAGCACAAACCGTGTTTGATTTAGAGTTCCAAATACATGTATCCCTATAGGAGAAAACAGAGTGAAACCTCAAAATGAAACCGGTTACTGCCAACGAATGGTTTAACCTAGAAGAACGAAATTTGGCGAGCCAAGTGGGATTGGTGTACTGATCATTACCTGAAAGTTTCATCAAGATTGGGTGAAAAAGGGTGTGCTGAGATTTCAGGCAACTCGTAGTTTTTTGGAAGCTTGGCAGGCCCTTTCCATGTAAGTGATTCTCGCCAGTCTCTGCTTAGGGCTACATCAACAGCAAAACAAACCATAGAGATAGAACTTGAAACTGCTTTATTGTGTCAAGTTTAAAAGAGCTAGCACAAACCGTGTTTGATTTAGAGTTCCAAATACATGTATCCCTATACGAGAAAACAGAGTGAAACCTCAAAATGAAACCGCTTACTGCCAACGAACGGTTTAACCTAGAAGAACGAAATTTGGCGAGCCAAGTGGGATTGGTGTACTGATCATTACCTGAAAGTTTCATCAAGATTGGGTGAAAAAGTGTGTGCTGAGATTTCGGGCAACTCGTAGTTTTTTGGAAGCTTGGCAGGCCCTTTCCATGAAAGTGAATCTCGCCAGTCTCTGCTTAGGGCTACATCAACAGCAAACAAACCATAGAGATAGAACTTGAAACTGCTTTATTGTGTCAAGTTTCAAAGAGGTAGCAAAAACCGTGTTTGATTTAGAGTTCCAAATACATGTATCCCTATAGGAGAAAACAGAGTGACACCTCAAAATGAAAACGGTTACTGCCAACGAACGGTTTAACCTAGAAGAACGAAATTTGGCGAGCCAAGTGGGATTGGTGTACTGATCATTACCTGAGAGTTTCATCAAGATTGGGTAAAAAAGGGTGTGCTGAGTTTTCAGGAAACTCGTAGTTTTTTGGAAGCTTGGCAGGCCCTTTCCATGAAAGTGATTCTCGCCAGTCTCTGCTTAGGGCTACATCAACAGCAAACAAACCTTAGAGATAGAACTTGAAACTGCTTTATTGTGTCAAGTTTCAAAGAGCTAGCACAAACCGTGTTTGATTTAGAGTTCCAAATACATGTATCCCTATAGGAGAAAAAAGAGTGAAACCTCAAAATGAAACCGGTTACTGCCAACGAAAGGTTTAACCTAGAAGTACTAAATTTGGCGAGCCAAGTAAGATTCGTGTACTGATCATTACCTGAAAGTTTCATCAAGATTGGGTGAAAAAGTGTTTGCTGAGATTTCAGGCAACTCGTATTTTTTCGGAAGCTTGCCAGACCCTTTCCATGAAAGTGATTCTCGCCAGTCTCTGCTTAGGGCTACATCAACAGCAAACAAACCATAGAGATAGAACTTGAAACTGCTTTATTGTGTCAAGTTTTAAAGAGCTAGCACAAACCGTGTTTTATTTAGAGTTCCAAATACATGTATCCCTATAGGAGAAAACAGAGTGAAACCTCAAAATTAAACCGGTTTCTGCCAAGGAACCGTTTAACCTAGAAGAACGAAATTTGGCGAGCCAAGTGGGATTGGTGTACTGATCATTACCTGAAGGTTTCATCAAGATTGGTTGAAAAAGTGTGTGCTGAGATTTCAGGCAACTCGTAGTTTTTTGGAAGCTTGGCAGGCCCTTTCCATGAAAGTGATTCTCGCCAGTCTCTGCTTAGGGCTACATCAACAGCAAACAAACCATAGAGATAGAACTTGAAACTGCTTTATTCTGTCAAGTTTTAAAGAGCTAGCACAAACCGTGTTTGATTTAGAGTTCCAAATACATGTATCCCTATAGGAGAAAACAGAGTGAAACCTCAAAATGAAACCGGTTACTGCCAACGAACGGTTTAATCTATAAGAACGAAATTTGGCGAGCCAAGTGGGATTGGTGTACTGATCATTACCTGAAAGTTTCATCAAGATTGGGTGAAAAAGTGTTTGCTGAGATTTCAGGCAACTCGTAGTTTTTTTGAAGCTTGGCAGGCCCTTTCCATGAAAGTGATTCTCGCCAGTCTCTGCTTAGGGCTACATCAACAGCAAACAAACCTTAGAGAGAGAACTTGAAACTGCTTTATTGTGTCAAGTTTCAAAGAGCTAGCACAAACCGTGTTTGATTTAGAGTTCCAAATACATGTATCCCTATAGGAGAAAACAGAGTGAAACCTCAAAATGAAACCGGTTACTGCCAACGAACGGTTTAACCTAGAAGAACAAAATTTGGCGAGCCAAGTGGGATTGGTGTACTGATCATTACCTGAAAGTTTCATCAAGATTGGGTGAAAAAGGGTGTGCTGAGATTTAAGGCAACTCGTAGTTTTTTGGAAGCTTGGCAGGCCCTTTCCATGAATGTGATTCTCGCCAGTCTCTGCTTAGGGCTACATAAACAGCAAACAAACCATAGAGATAGAACTTGAAACTGCTTTATTGTGTCAAGTTTCGAAGAGCTAGCACAAACCGTGTTAGATTTAGAGTTCCAAATACATGTATCCCTATAGGAGAAAACAGAGTGAAACCTCAAAATGAAACCGGTTACTGCCAACGAACGGTTTAACCTAGAAGAATGAAATTTGGCAAGCCAAGTGGGATTGGTGTACTGATCATTACCTGAAAGTTTCATCAAGATTGGGTGAAAAAGGGAGTGCTGAGTTTTAGGCAACTCGTAGTTTTTTGGAAGCTTGGCAGGCCCTTTCCATGAAAGTGATTCTCACCAGTCTCTGCTTAGGGCTACATCAACAGCAAACAAACCTTAGAGATAGAACTTGAAACTGCTTTATTGTGTCAAGTTTCAAAGAGCTAGCACAAACCGTGTTTGATTTAAAGTACCAAATACATGTATCCCTATAGGAGAAAACAGAGTGAAACCTCAAAATGAAACCGGTTACTGCCAACGAACGGTTTAACCTAGAAGAACGAAATTTGGCGAGCCAAGTGGCATTGGTGTACTGATCATTACCTGAAAGTTTCATCAAGATTGGTTGAAAAAGTGTGTGCTGAGATTTCAGGCAACTCGTAGTTTTTTGGAAGCTTGGCAGGCCGTTTCCATGAAAGTGATTCTCGCCAGTCTCTGCTTAGGGCTACATCAACAGCAAACAAACCATAGAGATAGAACTTGAAACTGCTTTACTGTGTCAAGTTTCAAAGAGCTAGCACAATCCGTGTTTGATTTAGAGTTCCAAATACATGTATCCCTATAGGAGAAAACAGAGTGAAACCTCAAAATGAAACCGGTTACTGCCAACGAACGGTTTAACCTAGAAGAACGAAATTTGGCGAGCCAAGTGGGATTGGTGTACTGATCATTACCTGAAAGTTTCCTCAAGATTGGTTGAAAAAGTGTGTGCTGAGATTTCGGGCAACTCGTAGTTTTTTGGAAGCTTGGCAGGCCCTTTCAATGAAAGTGATTCTCGCCAGTCTCTGCTTAGGGCTACATCAACAGCAAACAAACCATAGAGATAGAACTTGAAACTGCTTTATTGTGTCAAGTTTCAAAGAGCTAGCACAAACCGTGTTTGATTTAGAGTTCCAAATACATGTATCCCTATAGGAGAAAACAGAGTGAAACCTCAAAATGAAACAGGTTACTGCCAACGAACGGTTTAATCTAGAAGAACGAAATTTGGCGAGCCAAGTGGGATTGGTGTACTGATCATTACCTGAAAGTTTCATCAAGATTGGGTGAAAAGTGTTTGCTGAGATTTCAGGCAACTCGTAGTTTTTTCGAAGCTTGGCAGGCCCTTTCCATGAAAGTGATTCTCGCCAGTCTCTGCTTAGGGCTACATCAACAGCAAACAAACCATAGAGATAGAACTTGAAACTGCTTTATTGTGTCAAGTTTCAAAGAGCTAGCACAAACCGTGTTTGATTTAGAGTTCCAAATACATGTATCCCTATAGGAGAAAACAGAGTGAAACCTCAAAATGAAACCGGTTACTGCCAACGAACGGTTTAACCTAGAAGAACGAAATTTGGCGAGCCAAGTGGGATTGGTGTACTGATCATTACCTGAAAGTTTCATCAAGATTGGGTGAAAAAGTGTGTGCTTAGATTTCAGGCAACTCGTAGTTTTTTGGAAGCTTGGCAGGCCCTTTCAATGAAAGTGATTCTCGCCAGTCTCTGCTTAGGGCTACATCAACAGCAAACAAACCATAGAGATAGAACTTGAAACTGCTTTATTGTGTCAAGTTTCAAAGAGCTAGCACAAACCGTGTTTGATTTAGAGTTCCAAATACATGTATCCCTATAGGAGAAAACAGAGTGAAACCTCAAAATGAAACCGGTTACTGCCAACGAAAGGTTTAACCTAGAAGAACGAAATTTGGCGAGCCAAGTGGGATTGGTGTACTGATCATTACCTGAAAGTTTCATCAAGATTGGGTGAAAAAGTGTGTGCTGAGATTTCAGGCAACTCGTAGTTTTTTGGAAGCTTGGCAGGCCCTTTCCATGAAAGTGATTCTCGCCAGTCTCTGCTTAGGGCTACATCAACAGCAAACAAACCATAGAGATAGAACTTGAAACTGCTTTATTCTGTCAAGTTTTAAAGAGCTAGCACAAACCGTGTTTGATTTAGAGTTCCAAATACATGTATCCCTATAGGAGAAAACAGAGTGAAACCTCAAAATGAAACCGGTTACTGCCAACGAACGGTTTAATCTAGAAGAACGAAATTTGGCGAGCCAAGTGGGATTGGTGTACTGATCATTACCTGAAAGTTTCATCAAGATTGGGTGAAAAAGTGTTTGCTGAGATTTCAGGCAACTCGTAGTTTTTTTGAAGCTTGGCAGGCCCTTTCCATGAAAGTGATTCTCGCCAGTCTCTGCTTAGGGCTACATCAACAGCAAACAAACCTTAGAGATAGAACTTGAAACTGCTTTATTGTGTCAAGTTTCAAAGAGCTAGCACAAACCGTGTTTGATTTAGAGTTCCAAATACATGTATCCCTATAGGAGAAAACAGAGTGAAACCTCAAAATGAAACCGGTTACTGCCAACGAACGGTTTAACCTAGAAGAACAAAATTTGGCGAGCCAAGTGGGATTGGTGTACTGATCATTACCTGAAAGTTTCATCAAGATTGGGTGAAAAAGGGTGTGCTGAGATTTAAGGCAACTCGTAGTTTTTTGGAAGCTTGGCAGGCCCTTTCCATGAATGTGATTCTCGCCAGTCTCTGCTTAGGGCTACATAAACAGCAAACAAACCATAGAGATAGAACTTGAAACTGCTTTATTGTGTCAAGTTTCGAAGAGCTAGCACAAACCGTGTTAGATTTAGAGTTCCAAATACATGTATCCCTATAGGAGAAAACAGAGTGAAACCTCAAAATGAAACCGGTTACTGCCAACGAACGGTTTAACCTAGAAGAATGAAATTTGGCAAGCCAAGTGGGATTGGTGTACTGATCATTACCTGAAAGTTTCATCAAGATTGGGTGAAAAAGGGAGTGCTGAGTTTTAGGCAACTCGTAGTTTTTTGGAAGCTTGGCAGGCCCTTTCCATGAAAGTGATTCTCACCAGTCTCTGCTTAGGGCTACATCAACAGCAAACAAACCTTAGAGATAGAACTTGAAACTGCTTTATTGTGTCAAGTTTCAAAGAGCTAGCACAAACCGTGTTTGATTTAGAGTTCCAAATACATGTATCCCTATAGGAGAAAACAGAGTGAAACCTCAAAATGAAACCGGTTACTGCCAACGAACGGTTTAACCTAGAAGAACGAAATTTGGCGAGCCAAGTGGCATTGGTGTACTGATCATTACCTGAAAGTTTCATCAAGATTGGTTGAAAAAGTGTGTGCTGAGATTTCAGGCAACTCGTAGTTTTTTGGAAGCTTGGCAGGCCGTTTCCATGAAAGTGATTCTCGCCAGTCTCTGCTTAGGGCTACATCAACAGCAAACAAACCATAGAGATAGAACTTGAAACTGCTTTACTGTGTCAAGTTTCAAAGAGCTAGCACAAACCGTGTTTGATTTAGAGTTCCAAATACATGTATCCCTATAGGAGAAAACAGAGTGAAACCTCAAAATGAAACCGGTTACTGCCAACGAACGGTTTAACCTAGAAGAACGAAATTTGGCGAGCCAAGTGGGATTGGTGTACTGATCATTACCTGAAAGTTTCCTCAAGATTGGGTGAAAAAGTGTGTGCTGAGATTTCGGGCAACTCGTAGTTTTTTGGAAGCTTGGCAGGCCCTTTCAATGAAAGTGATTCTCGCCAGTCTCTGCTTAGGGCTACATCAACAGCAAACAAACCATAGAGATAGAACTTGAAACTGCTTTATTGTGTCAAGTTTCAAAGAGCTAGCACAAACCGTGTTTGATTTAGAGTTCCAAATACATGTATCCCTATAGGAGAAAACAGAGTGAAACCTCAAAATGAAACAGGTTACTGCCAACGAACGGTTTAATCTAGAAGAACGAAATTTGGCGAGCCAAGTGGGATTGGTGTACTGATCATTACCTGAAAGTTTCATCAAGATTGGGTGAAAAGTGTTTGCTGAGATTTCAGGCAACTCGTAGTTTTTTCGAAGCTTGGCAGGCCCTTTCTATGAAAGTGATTCTCGCCAGTCTCTGCTTAGGGCTACATCAACAGCAAACAAACCATAGAGATAGAACTTGAAACTGCTTTATTGTGTCAAGTTTCAAAGAGCTAGCACAAACCGTGTTTGATTTAGAGTTCCAAATACATGTATCCCTATAGGAGAAAACAGAGTGAAACCTCAAAATTAAAGCGGTTAGTGCCAAGGAACCGTTTAACCTAGAAGAACGAAATTTGGCGAGCCAAGTGGGATTGGTGTACTGATCATTACCTGAAAGTTTCATCAAGGTTGGGTGAAAAAGGGTGTGCTGAGTTTTCAGGCAACTCGTAGTTTTTTGGAAGCTTGGCAGGCCCTTTCCATGAAAGTGATTCTCGCCAGTCTCTGCTTAGGGCTACATCAACAGCAAACAAACCATAGACATAGAACTTGAAACTGTTTATTGTGTCAAGTTTCAAAGAGCTAGCACAAACCGTGTTTGATTTAGAGTTCCAAATACATGTATGCCTATAGGAAAAAGCAGAGTGAAACCACAAAATGAAACCGGTTATTGCCAACGAACGGTTTAACCTAGAAGAACGAAATTTGGCGAGCCAAGTGGGATTGGTGTACTGATCATTACCTGAAAGTTTCATCAAGATTGGGTGAAAAAGTGTGTGCAGAGATTTCAGGCAACTCGTAGTTTTTTGGAAGCTTGGCAGGCCCTTTCCATGAAAGTGATTCTCGCCAGTCTCTGCTTAGGGCTACATCAACAGCAAACAAACCATAGAGATAGAACTTGAGACTGCTTTATTGTGTCAAGTTTCAAAGAGCTAGCACAAACCGTGTTTGATTTAGAGTTCCAAATACATGTATCCCTATAGGAGAAAACAG
Source organism: Ictidomys tridecemlineatus (assembly GCF_052094955.1). Classification (NCBI taxonomy): domain Eukaryota; kingdom Metazoa; phylum Chordata; class Mammalia; order Rodentia; family Sciuridae; genus Ictidomys; species Ictidomys tridecemlineatus. The sequence continues at coordinate 3,656 of NW_027522312.1, read as the reverse complement.
AGTGAAACCTCAAAATGAAACCGGTTACTGCCAACAAACGGTTTAACCTAGAAGAACGATATTTGGCGAGCCAGGTGGGATTGGTGTACTGATCATTACCTGAAAGTTTCATCAAGATTGGTTGAAAAAGTGTGTGCTGAGATTTCAGGCAACTCGTAGTTTTTTGGAAGCTTGGCAGGCCCTTTCCATGAAAGTGATTCTCGCCAGTCTCTGCTTAGGGCTACATCAACAGCAAACAAACCATAGAGACAGAACTTGAAACTGCTTTATTGTGTCAAGTTTCAAAGAGCTAGCACAAACCTTGTTTGATTTAGAGTTCCAAATACATGTATCCCTATAGGAGAAAACAGAGTGAAACCTCAAAATGAAACCGGTTACTGCCAACGAAAGGTTTAACCTAGAAGTACTAAATTTGGCGAGCCAAGTAAGATTCGTGTACTGATCATTACCTGAAAGTTTCATCAAGATTGGGTGAAAAAGTGTTTGCTGAGATTTCAGGCAACTCGTATTTTTTCGGAAGCTTGCCAGACCCTTTCCATGAAAGTGATTCTCGCCAGTCTCTGCTTAGGGCTACATCAACAGCAAACAAACCATAGAGATAGAACTTGAAACTGCTTTATTGTGTCAAGTTTTAAAGAGCTAGCACAAACCGTGTTTTATTTAGAGTTCCAAATACATGTATCCCTATAGGAGAAAACAGAGTGAAACCTCAAAATGAAACCGGTTACTGCCAAGGAACCGTTTAACCTAGAAGAACGAAATTTGGCGAGCCAAGTGGGATTGGTGTACTGATCATTACCTGAAAGTTTCATCAAGATTGGTTGAAAAAGTGTGTGCTGAGATTTCAGGCAACTCGTAGTTTTTTGGAAGCTTGGCAGGCCCTTTCCATGAAAGTGATTCTCGCCAGTCTCTGCTTAGGGCTACATCAACAGCAAACAAACCATAGAGATAGAACTTGAAACTGCCTTATTGTGTCAAGTTTTAAAGAGCTAGCACAAACCGTGTTTGATTTAGAGTTCCAAATACATGTATCCCTATAGGAGAAAACAGAGTGAAACCTCAAAATGAAACCGGTTACTGCCAACGAACGGTTTAACCTAGAAGAATGAAATTTGGCAAGCCAAGTGGGATTGGTGTACTGATCATTACCTGAAAGTTTCATCAAGATTGGGTGAAAAAGGGAGTGCTGAGTTTTAGGCAACTCGTAGTTTTTTGGAAGCTTGGCAGGCCCTTTCCATGAAAGTGATTCTCGCCAGTCTCTGCTTAGGGCTATATCAACAGCAAACAAACCTTAGAGATAGAACTTGAAACTGCTTTATTGTGTCAAGTTTCAAAGAGCTAGCACAAACCGTGTTTGATTTAGAGTTCCAAATACATGTATCCCTATAGGAGAAAACAGAGTGAAACCTCAAAATGAAACCGGTTACTGCCAACGAACGGTTTAACCTAGAAGAACGAAATTTGGCGAGCCAAGTGGGATTGGTGTACTGATCATTACCTGAAAGTTTCATCAAGATTGGGTGAAAAAGTGTGTGCTGAGATTTCGGGCAACTCGTAGTTTTTTGGAAGCTTGGCAGTCCCTTTCCATGAAAGTGATTCTCGCCAGTCTCTGCTTAGGGCTACATCAACAGCAAACAAACCATAGAGATAGATCTTGAAACTGCTTTATTGTGTCAAGATTCAAAGAGCTAGCACAAACCGTGTTTGATTTAGAGTTCCAAATACATGTATCCCTATAGGAGAAAACAGAGTGAAACCTCAAAATTAAAGCGGTTAGTGCCAAGGAACCGTTTAACCTAGAAGAACGAAATTTGGCGAGCCAAGTGGGATTGGTGTACTGATCATTACCTGAAAGTTTCATCAAGATTGGGTGAAAAAGTGTGTGCTGAGATTTCAGGCAACTCGTAGTTTTTTGGAAGCTTGGCAGGCTCTTTCCATGAAAGTGATTCTCGCCAGTCTCTGCTTAGGGCTACATCAACAGCAAACAAACCATAGAGATAGAACTTGAAACTGCTTTATTGTGTCAAGTTTAAAAGAGCTAGCACAAACCGTGTTTGATTTAGAGTTCCAAATACATGTATCCCTATAGGAGAAAACAGAGTGAAACTTCAAAATGAAACCAGTTACTGCCAACGAACGGTTTAACCTAGAAGAACGAAATTTGGCGAGCCAAGTGGGATTGGTGTACTGATGATTAGCTGAAAGTTTCATCAAGATTGGGTGAAAAAGGGTGTGCTGAGTTTTCAGGCAACTCGTAGTTTTTTGGAAGCTTGGCAGGCCCTTTCCATGAAAGTGATTCTCGCCAGTCTCTGCTTAGGGCTACATCAACAGCAAACAAACCTTAGAGATAGAACTCGAAACTGCTTTATTGTGTCAAGTTTCAAAGAGCTAGCACAAACCGTGTTTTTTTAGAGTTCCAAATACATGTATCCCTATAGGAGAAAACAGAGTGAAACCTCAAAATTAAACCGGTTACTGCCAAGGAACCGTTTAACCTAAAAGAACGAAATTTGGCGAGCCAAGTGGGATTGGTGTACTGATCATTACCTGAAAGTTTCATAAAGATGGGGTGAAAAAGTGTGTGCTGAGATTTCAGGCAACTCGTAGTTTTTTGGAAGCTTGGCAGGCCCTTTCCATGAAAGTGATTCTCGCCAGTCTCTGCTTAGGGCTACATAAACAGCAAACAAACCATAGAGATAGAACTTGAAACTGCTTTATTGTGTCAAGTTTCAAAAAGCTAGCACAAACCGTGTTTGATTTAGAGTTCCAAATACATGTATCTCTATAGGAGAAAACAGAGTGAAACCTCAAAATGAAACCGGTTACTGCCAACGAACGGTTTAATCTAGAAGAACGAAATTTGGCGAGCCAAGTGGGATTGGTGTACTGATCATTACCTGAAAGTTTCATCAAGATTGGGTGAAAAAGTGTTTGCTGAGATTTCAGGCAACTCGTAGTTTTTTCGAAGCTTGGCAGGCCCTTTCCATGAAAGTGATTCTCGCCAGTCTCTGCTTAGGGCTACATCAACAGCAAACAAACCATAGAGATAGAACTTGAAACTGCTTTATTGTGTCAAGTTTTAAAGAGCTAGCACAAACCGTGTTTGATTTAGAGTTCCAAATACATGTATCCCTATAGGAGAAAACAGAGTGAAACCTCAAAATGAAACCGGTTACTGCCAAGGAACCTTTTAACCTAGAAGAACGAAATTTGGCGAGCCAAGTGGGATTGGTGTACTGATCATTACCTGAAAGTTTCATCAAGATTGGGTGAAAAAGTGTGTGCTGAGATTTCAGGCAACTCGTAGTTTTTTGGAAGCTTGGCAGGCCCTTTCCATGAAAGTGATTCTCGCCAGTCTCTGCTTAGGGCTACATCAACAGCAAACAAACCATAGAGATAGAACTTGAAACTGCTTTATTGTGTCAAGTTTGAAAAAGCTAGCACAAACCGTGTTTGATTTAGAGTTCTAAATACATGTATCCCTATAGGAGAAAACAGAGTGAAACCTCAAAATGAAACCGGTTACTGCCAACGAACGGTTTAACCTAGAAGAACGAAATTTGGCGAGCCAAGTGGGATTGGTGTACTGATCATTACCTGAAAGTTTCATCAAGATTGGGTGAAAAAGTGTGTTCTGAGATTTCAGGCAACTCGTA
>NW_027522311.1:0-18385 GCF_052094955.1 Ictidomys tridecemlineatus | reverse complement strand
AGAAGAGCTGAGACACAGTGATTGGTTCCCACCTATCAGGAAGAGAAGCCTGGCCCAGTGGGCATAGCTCCACCTACTGGAAGAGAAGTTAATCGAGCTTTATGAATGCATTTATTATTATTTTTTTTTCAATGATTATTATTAGTACTTCTTTTTATTTTTTTATTTATCTATTTTTTTAATTTTTTAATTTTTATTTTTTTTAATTTATTTAATTTTTTTTTTTTTACTTTTTGATGTTGATTTAGTTGTTGTTCTCTAACTTTCTTATTAATGGTTTCAATTTTTTAAATTTTTTTTTATTCTATTATGGTTACTATTTTTTAAACTTTAATTTTCATTTTTTATTATCACTATAATTTTTTTGTTTTAAATTTTTAATTTTTCGTTCTTTTCTTTCTTTCTTTTCACTTTTTTCTTCTGTCTTTTCATTTCTTTTCAATTTTCTTACTTCCCTTTTTTTGAATTCTACCTGCCTACACTCATTCTCTTTAGTGATTTCTTCCCTTCCCTTCTAATATCTCTCCTCCCAAGCACCAAATAAATTTATAAGAGTAAACAGTAACTCAGCAGTCAAACAGATCAAGAAGTAACATGAGCATAAAAAAGCAAGGAAGAAAAGGAGTACAAACAATGAAGGACAGCCTAAATATTCAGGAGGACTTAGAGTCATCAGAAAAATGGCCATATAAAGAACTCAAGGAACACCTTAGACAGATGGAAAAGAACCTTAAAGATCACATTGAAAGTGAATTACAGAAACAGATAAAAGAAGGAGTTAAGCATCTTTATCAGGAAATAGAGATTATTAAAAAAAATCAAACTGTAATCCTAGAAATGAAGGAAACGATAAACCAAATTAAAAACTCAATCGAGAGTATCACCAACAGAGTGGAGCAAGTAGAAGCCAGAACGTCAGATAATGAAGACAAAATATATCATCTTGAAAGGAGTCTAGCCAACTCAGATAGGCTGGTAAAATATCACGAGCAAAACATCCAAGAGATTTGGGATAATATAAAAAAAGCAAATTTACGAGTCATCGGGATAGAAGAAGGCACAGAGATTAATACCAAGGGAATGAGTAACCTGCTGAATGAAATAATTACAGAAAACTTTCCAGAAATAAAAAAGGAAACAGATATACAAATTGTAGATGCACACAGGACACCGAGCACACAAAATCACAGTAGACCAACGCCAAAACACATAGTTATGAAGATATCCAACATACAGAACAAAGAGAAAATATTAAAAGCTACAAGAGAAAAGAGGGAGATTACATTTAGGGGTAAACCAATAAGGTTAACAACGGATTTTTCATCACAGACGCTGAAAGCGAGAAGATCCTGGAACAACGTATTTCAAACATTGAAAGACAATGGTTGCCAACCAAGAATTTTGTATCCAGCAAAATTAAGCTTCAGGTACGACAACGAAATAAAAATCTTTCAGGATAAACAAAAGCTAAAAGAATTCGTAGCCAGAAAACCAGCAATGCAAAGCATCTTGAGCAAAACATTACATGAGGAAGAAATGAAAAACAATAATCAAAACCATCAGTGGGAAGAACCTCTAAAAAGCCAGAGGGCGGGGGGAAAGCTAATCTAGGAGAAACAAACTAAAAGAAGATAAATAATAAAACATGGCTGGAAGTACAAACCATACATCAATAGAAACTCTAAACGTTAATGGCTTAAACTATCCAATAAAGCGACATAGGCTGGTAACATGGATTAAAAAAACAAACCCAACAATATGCTGCCTCCAGGAGACGCATCTGATTGGAAAAGACATACACAGGCTGAAGGTGAAAGGTTGGGAAAAAATATACCACGCACACGGTCCTCGAAAGCAGACAAGAGTGGCCATACTCATATCGAATAAAATTGACTTCAAGACTAAATTAATCAAAAGAGATAAGGAAGGTCATTATATACTGTTAAAAGGAACCATTCACCAAACAGACGTTGGAGACTGGGGTGAAGAAAATTCATTGCAGATACTAGAGGTTTGACACTGGGGTGTAGAAGGACTTTTGCAGAGAACAGAGGTTTGAGACTGGGGTGCAGAAGGACTTTTGCAGAGAGCAGAGGTCGGTAACTGAGGTGCAGAAGGACTGTTACAGAGAGCAGAGTTTGGAGACTGGGGTGCAGAAGAACTGATACAGAAAGCAGAGTTTGGGGACTGGGGTGCAGAAGGACCGTTACACAAAGCAGAGTTTGGAGACTGCGGTACACAAGGACTGTTAGAAAGAGCTGAGTTTGGAGACTGGGGTTCAGAAGGAGTAATGCAGAAAGAAGAGTTAAGAGACTGGGGTGCCGAAGGACAGTTACAGAGAGCACAGATGGAGACTGGGGTGCAAAAAAATGTTGAAGAGAGCAGAAGTTGGAGACTGAGGTGAAGAAGGATCATTGCAGAGAGCAGAAGTTGGAGACTGAAGTGTGAAGAACTGTTACAGAGAGCAGAGTTTGGATACTGGGGTGCAGAAGAACTGATACAGAAAGCAGACGTTGGAGACTGGGGTGCAAAAGGCCCGTTACAGAGAGCACATGTTGGAGACTGTGGTACAGAAGGACTGTTACAGAGAGCAGAGGTTGAAGACTTGGGTGCAGAAGGACTGATGCAGAGAACAGAGTTTGGAGACTGGGGTGCAGAAGAAACTTTGCAGAGAGCAGAGTTTGGAGACTGAGGTGAAGAAGGATTGATGCAGAGATAAGAGGATGGAGACTGGGTTGCAGAAGGCCTTTTATAGAGTGCAGAGTTTGGAGAGTAGGGTGCAGAAGGCCTGTTACTAAGAGCAGAATTTGTAGACTGGGGTGCAGAAGCACTGTTACAGATAGCAAAGTTTTGAGACAGAGTTGCAGAAGGATCTTACAGAGAGCATTTTGGAGACTGAGTTTCAGAAGGACTGTTTCAGAGAGCAAAGGTTGGAAACTGGGGTCCAGAAAGATTGTTTCAGAGTGCAGAATTTTCAGACTGATGTGCAGAAAGACTGTAGTAGAGAGCAGATATTGGATCCTGGGGTTCAGAAAGACTGTTACGGAGAACAGAGTTTGGAGACTGGGGTGAAGAAGAATCATTGCAGAGAGCACAGGTTGGGGACTGGGCTGCAGAAGGACTTTTACAGAAGCAGAGGTTGAAGACGGGGGTGGAGAAGATCTGTTACAGAGAGCAGAGTTTTGAGACTTGGGTTTAGAAGGACTGTTACACAGCAGAGTTTGACGAATGGGTTTAAGAAGGATCTTACCGAGAACAGAGTTTGGAGACGGAGGTGCAGAAGAACTTTTAAAGAGCATAGAGGTTGGATACTTAGGAGCAGAAGAACTGTTGTAGAGAGCAGAGGTTGGAGACTGAGGTACAGAAGGATTGTTACAGAGATCAGAGTGTGGAGACTGGGGAGAAAAGGAGTGTTACAGAGAGCAGAGTTTGGAGATTGGGGTGCATTAGAACTGTTACCTGGAGCAGAGGTTGGAGACTGGGGTACAGAAGGACTGTTGAAGAGAGCAGAGTTTGGAGACTGAGGTGCAGAAGGACTGTTACAAAGAGCAGAGGTTGCAAACTGGGGTGCAGATAAACCGTTTCAGAGAGCAGAGTTTGGAACCTGGAGAGAAGAAGGATTGTTGCAGAGAACGTATGTTGGAGACTGGGGTGCAGAAGGAATGTTAAAGAGAGCAGAGGTTGGAGACTGAAATTCAGAAGGACCTTTACAGATTGCAGAACTTCGAGACTGAGGTGGAGTAGGACTTTTACAGAGAGGAGAGGTTGGAGACTGGGGTGAAAAAGGATTCTTACAGAGAGCAGAGTATGGAGACTGGGGTGCAGAAGGAGTTTTACAGAGTGCAGAGTTTGGAGATTTGGGTTCAGAAGAACTGTTACAGAGAACAGATGTTGGAGACTGGGGTGTAGAAGGTTTCTTACAGGGAACAGAGTTTGGAGACGTACGGGAAGATGAATTTTTACAGAGAGCAGAGTGTGGACACTGATGTGCAGAATTACAGTTACAGAGAGCAGAGCTTAGAGACTGGGGTGCAGAAGGAGTGTTGCAGAGAGAAGAGTTTGGAGACTGTGGTGAAGAAGGATCGATGCAGAGAGCAGAGGTTGAAGACTGAGGTGCAGAAGGATCGCTACAGAGAGCAGAGGTTGGATACTGGTGTGCAGCAGGACAGTTGCAGAGAGCACTGTTTGCTGACTGGGGTGAAGAAGGACTGTAGCAGAGACCCAGTCTCCAGACTGGGGTGCAGAAGGATCGTTGCAGAGAGCAGAGTTTGGAGACTGGGGTGTAGAAGGACTGTTGCAGAGAACAGAGGTTGGTGACTGGGGTGCAGAAGGACTGTTGCAGAGAGCAGAGGTTGGAGACTGAGGTGAAGAAGGACTGTTACAGAGAACAGAGGTTGGAGACTTGGGTCCAGAATAACTGAAATCGAAAGTAGAGTTTGGAGTCTCGGGTGCAGAAGGACCATTACAGACAGCAGAGGTTGGAGCCTGCAGTACAGAAGGACTGTTACAGAGAGCAGAGTTTGGAGCCTGGGGTGTACAAATACTTTTGCTTAGAACAGAGGATGGAGACTGGGGTGCAGAAAGAATGTTGCAGAGAGCAGAAGTTGGAGACTTAGGTGCAGAAGGATCGTTGAAGAAAGCAGAATTTTCAGACTGAGGTGCAGAAGGACTGTTACAGAGAGCAGATGTTAAAGACTGGGGTGTACAAGGACTGTTGCAGGGAGTAGCAGTTGGAGTATGGCGTCCAAAAGTACTGTTGCCTAGAGCAGAGGTTGGAAACTGGGGTGGAGAAGAACTGATGCAGAGAGTAGAGGTTAGAGACTGAGGTGAAAAGGACTGTTAGAGAGAGCAGAAGTTGGAGACTGGGGTGCAGAAGGACTGATACAGAATGCAGACGTTGGTGACCTGGGTGCAGAAGGACTGTTGCAGAGAGCAGAGGTTGGAGACTGAGGTAGAGAAGGACTGTTGCAGAGAGCAGATGATTCAGACTGGGGTGCAGAAGGACTGTTGCAGAAAGAAGAATTTGCAGACTGGGGTGAAGAAGGACTATTGCAGAGAGCAGAGGATGCAGACTGAGGTACAAAAGGACTGTTACACAGAGCAGAGTTTGGAGAATGTTGGGCAGAAGGACTGATACAGAAAGCAGAGGTTGGAGACTGGGCTTCAGAAAAACCTTTACAGAGAACAGAGGTTGGAGACTGCGGTACAGAAGGATTGTTACAGAGAGCAGACATTGGAGACTGGGGTGCAGAATAAGTGTTGTAGAGAATAGAGGTTGGAGACTGGGATGCAGAAAGACTATTCAGAAAGCAGAGGTTGGAGATTGGGGCGCAGAAGTACTGTTGCAGAGAGAAGAGGTTGGTGTCTGAGGTGCAGAAGAACTGTAACAGAGAGCAGAGGTTCGAGACCGGGGTGCAGAAAAACTGATACAGAATGGAGAGTTTGGAGACTGGGGTGCAGAAGGACCATTACAGAGAGCAGAGGTTGGAGACTGTGGTGGAAAAGGACTGTTACAGAGAGCATATTTTGGAGACTGGGGTGAGGCAGGACTGTTGCAGAGAGAAGAGGTTGATGACTGGGTTGTAGAAGGACTGTTGCAGAGAGCAGAGGTTACAGAGTGAGGTGCATAAGGACTGTTACAGAGAGAAGAGTTTGGAGACTGTGGTGAAGAAAGACTGATACAGAAAGCAGAGTTTTGAGACCGGGGTTCAGAAAGACTCTTACGGAGAACAGAGGTTGAAGACTGCAGTACAGAAGAACTGTTGAAGAGAACAGGTTGAAGACTGGGGTGCAAAAGAAATGTTACAGAGAGCAGCGTTTGAAAACTGGGGTGCAGAAGGATATTACAGTGAGGAAAGTTTGGAGACTGGAGTGCAGAAGGAATTTTGTATAGAGCAGACGTCGGAGACTGGGGTGCAGAAAGATCATTGCAGAGAGTATATTATGGAGACTGGGGTATAGAAGGACTGTTCTAGAGAGCAGAGGTTGGAGACTGGGGTGCAGAAGGACTCTTGCAGATATCAGTTGTTGAAGACTGATGTGCAGAAAAACTGTTACAGAGAGCAGTGTTTAGAGACTGGAGTGCAGGACTGATACTGAGAGCAGAGATTGGAGACTGGGGTGCAGAAGGACTGTTAAAGAGAGCAGAGTTTAGAGACTTGAATGCAGAAAACCTGTTACAGAGAGGAGAGGTTGTATACTGGGGTGCAGAAGGCCTCTTACAGACAACAGAGGTTGGAGACTGATGTGCAGAAGGACTGTAACAGAGAGCAGAGTTTGGAGACTGGGGTGCAAATAGACTGTTGCAGAGTGCAGTGTTTGGAGACTGGGGTGCAGAAGGACTGTTGCAGAGAGCAGAGGTTGGAGACTGGGGTGCAGAAGGACTGTTACACAGAGCAGAGATTGAAGCCTGGCATGCAGAAAGACGAATACAGAAAGCAGAGTTTGAAGACTGGGTTGCAGAAAGACTGATACAGAAAGCAAAGGTTGGAGATAGGGTGCAGAAGAACCCTTACAGAGAACAGAGGTTTGAGACTGCGGTACAGAAGGACTGTTACAGAGAGCAGAGGTTGGAGACTGGGGTGCACAATAAATGTTGTAGAGAAAAGAGGTTGGAGACTCTGGTTCTGAATGACCATTGCAGAAAGCATATGTTGGAGACTAGGTTTCAGAAGGATCTTACAGAGAGCAGAGTTTGGACACTGAGGTGCAGAAGGACTGTTGCAGAGAGCAGAGGTTCGAGATTGGAGCGCACAAGGACTGTTGCAGAGAGCAGAGGTTTGAGTCTGAGGTGCAGAAGGACTGTTACAGAGAGCAGAGGGTGGTGACTTCGGTGGAAAAGTACTGTTGCAGAGAGCAGATTTTAAAGACTGGGGTGAGGAAGGACTGTTGCAGAGAGCAGAGGTTGAAGACTGGGGTGCAGAAGGACTGTTGCAGACAGCAAATGTTGCAGAGTGAGGTGCAGAAGGACTGTTACAGAGAGCAGAGTTTGGAGACTGTGGTACAGAAGGACTGACACATAAAGCAGAGGTTGGAGACTGGGGTGCAGGAGCACGCTTACAGAGAACAGAGGTTGAAGACTGCGGTACAGAGGAATTGTTGTAGAGAACAAGGTTGGAGAGTGGGGTGCAGAGGGACCATTGCAGAGAGCAAACTTTGGAGACTGGGGTGCAGAAGAAATGTTACAAAGAGCAGAGTTTGAAACAATAGTGTACAAGGATCTTAAGAGAGGAAAATTTGGAGACTGGGGTGCAGAAGGATTGTTGCAGAGAGCAGACGTTGGAGACTGGGGTGAAGAAGGATCATTGCAGAGAGTAAATTATAGATACTGGGGTATAGAAGGACTGTTCTAGAAAGCAGAGGTTAAAGACTGGGGTGCAGAAAGACTGTTTCAGAGAGCAGTTGTTGAAGACTGTGGTGCAGAAAAACTGTTACAGAGAGCATGTTTGAAGACTAAGGTGTGGGACTGATACTGAGAGCAGAGTTTGAAGACTGTGGTGCAGAAGGATCTTACAGAGAGCAGAGTTTGGAGACTGAGGTGCAGAAGGACTGCTCCAGAGAGCAGAGGTTGAAGATTGGGGAGCAGAAGGACAGTTAAAGAGAGCAGAGTTCAGAGACTTTGGTGCAGAAGGCCTGTTACAGAGAGCAGAGGATGGAGATTGAGGTGCAGAAGGACTGTTACAGAGATAGATGTTGAATACTGAGGTTCAAATAAACCATTGCAGAGAGCAGATGTTGGAGACTGAGGTGCAGAAGGACTGTTGCAGAGTGCAGAGGTTTGAGACTTGGGTGTAAAAGTACTGTTGCAGTGAGCAGAGGTTGGGGATTTTGATGCCAAAGGACCTTTGCAGAGAGCAGAATTTGAAGACTGAGGTGCACATGGCCTGTTACAGAGAGCAGAGGTTGGAGACTTGAGTGCAGAAGGTCTGATAGAGAAGCAGTGGTTTGAGAATGGGGTTCAGAAGACAATTACAGAGAGAAAAGTTTGGAAAATGCAGTACAGAGGAACTGTTACAGAGAGCAGAGATTGGAGGCTGGGGTGGAGAAGGACTGTTGCAGAGATCTGATGTTGGAGACTGGGGTGCAGAAGGACTGTTGTAGAGAGTAGGTTGGAGACTGGCGTGCAGAAGGACTGTTGCAGAGAGTAGGGATGGAGTTTGGGGTGCAGAAGACTGAGGTTAAGAAGGACTGTTGGAGACAACAGAGTTTGGAGACAGAGGTGCAGAAGGACCGTTGCAGAGCAGAAGTTGGAGACTGAGGTGCAGAAAGATTGTTACAGAGAGTAGAGGTTGGAGACTGGGGTGAAGAAGGACTGTTGCAGAATGCAGAGGTTGGAGACTGGGGTGCGAATAAACTGTTGCAGAGAACGTAGTTTCGAGACTTAGGTGCAGAAGGACCGTTGCTGAGAGCAACGGTTGGAGACTTACTTGAAGAAGGATTGTTACAGAGAGAAGAGGTTGGAGATTGAGGTGCTGAAGAACGGTTACAGAGAGCAGAGGTTGGAGACTGGGGTGCAGATTGATCTTACAGAGAGCAGAGATTGGAGACTGGGGTGCAGAAGGACTGTTATAGAAAGCGGAGATTGGAGACTTGGGTGTAAAAGGACTGTTGTAGAGAGAAGAGGTTGAAGCTGAGGTCCAGAAGGACTGTTGCATAAAGAAGAGGTTGGAGATGAGGTTCAGAAGTACTGTTACAGAGAGCAGAGTTTGGAGACTGGGGTGCAGAAGGACTGATATAGAAAGCAGAGTTTGGAGACTGCGGTGCAGACGGAGTGTTACAGAGAGCAGAAGTTGGAGACTGTGGTACAAGAGGACTTTTACAGAGAGCAGAGGTTGCACACTGGGGTGCAGAAGGACTATTGCAGACAACAGAGGTTGGACTGAGGTGTAGAAAGACCGTTGCAGAGAGCAGAGGTTGGAGACTGATGAGCAGAAGCATTATTACAGAGAGCAGAGTTTGGAGACTGAGGTATAGAAGGACTGTTTCAGAGAGCAGAGGTTGGAAACTGGGTGCAGAAGGATCTTCAAGAGAGCAGAGGTTGGAGACTGGGGTGCAGAAGAACTGTTGCAGAGTTCAGATGTTGGAGACTGGGGTGTAGAAGGATCGTTGCAGAGAAAATAGGTTGGATACTGGGGTGCTGAAGGCCAGTTGCATAGAGCTGAGTTTGAAGACTGAGGTGCAGGAGGCCTGTTACAGAGAGCAGAATTTGGAGACTGGAAAGAAGGTGGACTATTACAGAGAGCAGAGTTTGGATACTGGGTAGCAGAAGGATCTTATATAGGGCAGAGTTTGGAGACTGAGGTGCAGATGAACTCTTACAGAGAGCAGAGGTTAAAGACTGAGGTGCAGAAGGACAGTTACAGACTTTAGAGTTTAGAGACAGAGGTGTAGAAGGACTGTTGCAGAGAGCAGATGTTGGAGACTGGGGTGTAAAAGACTGTTGCAGAGAGCAGAGATTCTGGACTGGGATGAAGAAAGACTGTTGCAGAAGTTGGAGACTGAGGTGCAGAAGGAAAGTTACAAACAGTAGAGTTTAGAGACAGAGGTGTAGAAGGATCGTTGCAGAGAGAAGAGTTCGGAGACTGAGGTGCAGAAGGACTGTTGAAGAGAGTGGAGGTTAGAATCTGAGGTGCAGAAGGATCGTTACAAAAAGCAGAGTTTGGAGACTGGGGTGCAGAAGGATCTATAGAGAACAGAGGTTGGAGACTGTGGTGCAGAAGAACTGCTGCTGACAGCAGAGGTTGTAGACTGGGGTCCAGAAGGATCCTTGCAGATAGCGGAGTTTGGAGACTGGGGTGCAGAAGGAGTGTTGCAGAGAGCAGATGATGAATACTGGGGTGCAGACCGAATGTTGCTGAGAGCAGATTTTAGAGACTGGGGTGCAGAAGGACTGTTACAGAGAGAAGAGGTTAGAGACTGAGGTGCAGAAGGACTGTTACATAGAGCAGAGTTTGGAGACTTGGTGTAGAAGGACTGTTACATAGAGCATAGTTTGGAGACTGGGGTTCAGATGGATGTTACAGAGAGCAGAGTTTTGAGACTGAAGTTCAAAACGACTGTTGCAAGACAGCAGATGTTGGAGACTGGGGTTGAGAAGAATCTTGCAGAGAGAAGAGGTTTTAGACTGGGGTGCAGAAAGCCTGTTACAGAGTGCAGAGGTTGGAGACTGGGTTGGAGAAGTCCTGTTACAGAGAGCAGAAGTTGGAGACTGTTGTTCATAAGTACAGGTACAAAGTGCAGAGTTTAAAGACTGGCTTGCAGAAGGAACTTATAGAGAGCAGAGTTGGTAGACTGAGGTGCAGAAGGACTGTTGCAGAGAGCAGATGTTGGTAACTAGTGTGCAGAAGGACTATTGCAGAGAGCAGAATTTTTAGACTAGGGTGGAAAATGACTGTTGCAGAGAGCAGAGGTTTGAGACTGAGGTGCGGAAGTCCTGTTACAGAGAGCAGAGGTTGGAGACTGGCGTTCAGAAGGACTGTTACAGAGAGCAGAGGTTGGATAAAGGGGTGCAGAAGCATCTTACAGAGAGCAGAATTTGGAGACTGAGGTGCAAATGGACTGTTGCAGAGATCAGAGGTTGGAGACTGGGGTACAGAAAGATCGTTGCAGAGAGCACATTATGGAGACTGGGTTGCAGAAGGCCTGCTACAGAGTGACGAGTTTTGAGACTGGCGTCCAGAAGGACTGTTACAGAGAGGAAAGGTTGGAGACTGGGGTGCAGAAGGACTGTTATAAAGAGCAGAGTTTGGAAACTGGGTTTCTGAAGGATCTTACGGAGAGATGAGGTTGGAGACTGAGGTGCAGGTGGACTGTTACAGAGAGCAGTGGTTGGAGACTGAGGTGCAGAAGGACCATGCAGAGAGGAGAGTTGTCAGACTGAGGTGCCGAAGGACTGTTACAGAGAGCAGAGTTTGGAGAATGAGGTGTAGAAGTACTGTTAGAAAGAGCAGAGTTTGGAGACTGAGGTGCAGAAGGACTGTTACAGAAAGCAGAGGTTGGAAATTGGGGTGCAGAATTACCGTCACAAAGACCAGAGTTTGGAGACTGAGGTATAGAAAAACTGTTACGAAGAGCAGAGGTTGTAGACTGGGGTGTAGAAGGAATGTTACAGAGAGCACACATTGGAGACTGAGGTGTAGAAGGATAGATACAGAGAGCAGAGTTTTGAGACTGGTGTTAAGAAGGACTGATACAGAAAATCAAAGTTTTGAGACTGGGTTTCCGAAGGACTGTTACAGAGAGCAGATGTTGGAGACTGGGGAGCAGAAGGACTGTTGCAAAGTACAGAGGTTGGAGACTGGGTGCTGCAGGACACTTGCAGAAAGCAGAGGTTAAAGACTGGTTTGGAGAATGAATGTTAGAGAGTGCAGAGTTTGGAAACTAGAGTGCAGAAGGATCTTACAAAGAGCAGAGGTTGGAAACTGTGGATCAGAAGGACTCTTCCAGACAGCAGAGGTTGGAGACTGTGGTCAAAAAGGATCGTTGCAGAGAGAAGAGTTTGAGGACTGGGGTGCAGAAGTACGGTTGCAGAGAGCAGATTGGAGACTGGGGTGCAGAAGGACTGTTTCAGAGAGCAGAGGTTGGAGACTGGAGTGCAGAAGGACTGTTACAGAGAGCAGAGGTATAAGACTGAGGTGCAGAAGGACGGTTCCAGAGAGCAGAGGTAGGAGATTGAGGTGCAGAAGAACGGTTGCAGAGAGCAGAGATTCGAGATTGGGCTGCAGAAGGACTGTTGCAGAAAGCAGAGGTTGGAGACTGTGCTGCAGAAGGAATGTTGCAGAGAGCATATGTTGGAGACTGGGGTTCAGAAGGACTATTACAGAGAGCAGATGTTGGAGACTGGGTTCAGATGGATCTTACAAAGAGCAGAGTTTGGAGACTGGTGTGCAAAGGGACTGTTGCAGAGAGCAGAGGTTGAAGACTGTGGTGGAGAAGAATCGTTGCAGAGAGAAGAGGTTTGGAATGGGGTTCAGAAGGCCTGTTTCAGAGAGCAGAGATTGGAGACTGGCTTGCAGAAGTCCTGTTACAGAGAGCAGAGTTTTGAGACTGTTGTGCAGAAGGACTGTTACAGAGAGCAGAGTTTAAAGACTTGGTTGTAGAAGGATCTTACAGAGAAGAGTTAGGAGAATGAGGTGCAAAGGACTGTTACAGAGAGCAGAAGTAGGAGACTGGGGTGTAGAAGGGTCTTTGCAGAGAGCAGAGTTTTAAGACTGAGGAGCAGAAGGACTGTTGCAGAGAGCAGATATTGGAGACTGGTGTGCAGAGGACTGTTGCAGACAGCATAGGTTGGAGACTTTGGTGAAGAAGGATCATTGCAGAGAGCAGAAGCACTCTTACAGAGAGCAGAGTTTGGAGACTTGGTAGCAGAAGAATCTTAGAGAGAGCAGAGGATGCAGACTGAGGTACAGAAGGACTGTTACAGAGAGTAGAGGTTGGAGACTGATTTGCAGAAGGACCCTTGCAGAGAACAGAGTTTGGAGACTGAGGTGCAGAAGGATTGTTACAGAGATCAGAGGTTGGAGACTATGGTGCAGAAGGACTCTGCAGAGAGCAGACGTCGGAGACTGGGGTCCAGAAAGATCATTTCAGGAAGCAGATTTAGGAAACTGGAGTGTAGAAGTACTGTTGCAGAGAGCAGATGTTGAAGACTGGGGAGCAGAAGGACTGTTGCAGAGAGCAGAGTTTGGAGAATGTGGTGCCGAAGGACTTTTGAAGAGAGAAGAGGATGGAGATTGAGGTTCATAAGGACTGTTACAGAGAGTAGAGGTTGGAGACTGGGGTGCAGAAGGACTGTTACAAAGATCAGAGGTTGGAGAGTGGGGTCCAGATGGATCTTACAGAGCGCAGAGGTTGGAGACTGTGGTGCAAAAGGACTGTTGCAGAGAGAAGAGGTTGGAGACTGGTATGGAGAAGAATTGTTGCAGAGAGAAGATTTTGAAGACTCGGGTGCAGAACGCCTGTTACAGGGAGCAGATTTTTGAGAATGGGTTGCAGAAGTCCTGTTACAGAGAGCAGAGGGTGGAGACTGTTGTGTAGGAGGACGGTTACATAGTGCAGAGTTTAAAGACTGGGTTGCAGAAGTATTTTACAGAGAGCAGAGTTGGGAGAATGAGGTGCAGAAGGACTGTTACAGGCAGCAGAGGTAGGAGACTGGGGTGCAGAAAGTTCGTTGAAGACAGCAGAGTTTTCAGACTGAGGTGCAGAAGGACTGTTGCAGAGAGCAGTTGTTGGAGACAGGGGTGCAGAAGGACTGTTGCAGAGAGCAGAGGTTAGAGACTGGGATTAAGAAGGATAGTTGCAGAGATCAGAGGTTAGAGACTGGTGTGCAGAAGGACTGTTACAAAGAGCAGAGTTTGGAGACTGAGTTTTAGAAGGATCCTACATAGAGCAGAGGTTGGAGAGCGAAGTGCAGAACGACTGTTATAGAGAGTAGAGTTTGGAGACTGGGGTGCAGAAGAACTGTTGCAGAGAGTTAAGGATGGAGACTGGGGTGCAGAAGGACTTTTGCAAAGAGCAGAGCTTGGAGACTGGGCTGCAGAAGGACTGTTTTAGAGAGCAAAGGTTGTAAACTGGGGTGCAGAAGGATTGTGGCAGAGAGCAGAGTTTTCAGACTTAGGTGCAGAAGAACTTTTGCAGAGAGCAGATGTTGGATCCTGAGGTGCAGAAGGACTGTTGCAGAGAGCAGAGTTTTGATTTCGGGGCGCAGAAGGATCGTTGCAGAGAGCAGAGGTTGGAGACTGGGGTGCAGAAGGCCTGTTACAGAGAGCAGAGGTTGAAGACTGGGGTGCAGAAGGCCTGTTACAGAGATCAGAGTTTGGAGACTGGGGTGCAGAAAAACTGTTACAGAGAGCAGCATTTGGAGAATGCATGGCAGAAGGATCTTACAGAGAACAGAGGTTGGACACAGAGGTGCAGAAGGACTTTTACAGAGAGTAGATTGTGGAGACTGGGGTGCAGAGGGTGAGTTACAGAGAGCAGAGTTTGGATATTGGGGTGCAGAAGAACTGTTACTGAGAGCAGAGGTTGGAGACTGGGGAGCAGAAGGACTGTTTCAGAGAGCAGAGTTGTGAGACTGAGGTGCAAAAGTTTTGTTACAGAGAGAAGAGTTTGGAAACTTGGGTGTATAAGGACCGTTGCTGTGAGCAGAGATCGGAGCCTGGGGAGAAGAAGGATCGTTGCAGAGAGCAGATGTTGGAGACTGGGGGTGCAGAAAGACTGTTAAAGAGAGCAGAGTTTGGAGACTTAGTTGCAGAAGGGACTTTTACAGAGAGCAGAAATTTTAGATGAGGTGCAGAAGGATCGTTACAGAAGAGCAGAGTTTGGAGACTGGGGTGCAAAAGGACTGATACCGAGAGCAGATGTTGGAGACTGGGCTGCAGAAGTACTGTAGCAGAGAGCAGAGGTTGGGGACTGGGGTGCAGAAGGACTGTTGCAGAAATCAGAGGTTGGAGACTGGGGTGCAGAAGGACTGTTGCAGAAACAGAGTGTGGAGACTGGGGTGCAGAAGAACTGTTACAGAGAGCAGCATTTGAAGAATGCGTGGCAGAAAGATCTTACAGATAATTGAGTTTGAAGATGGAGGTGCAGAAGGACTTTTACAGAGGGTAGAGGGTGGAGACTGGGGTGCAGAGGAGTGTTACAGAGAGCAGAGTTTGGATATTGGGGTGCAGAAGAACTGTTACTGAGAGCAGATTTTGAAGACTGGGTTGCAGAAGGACTGTTGCAAAGAGCAGAGTTTGGAGACTGAGGTGCAAAAGGACTGTTACAGAGAGCAGAGTTTGGAAACTGGGGTGTATAAGGACCGTTGCTGTGAGCAGAGATTGGAGCCTGGGGAGAAGAAGGATGGTTGCAGACAGCAGATTTTGGAGACTGGGGTGCAGAAGGACTGTTAATGATAGCAGAGGTTGGAGACTGAGGTGCAGAAGGACTTTTACAGAGAGCAGAATTTGGAGATGAGGTGCAGAAGTATCGTTACAGAGAGCAGAGTTGCAGAATGACTGATACAGATATCAGAGGTTGGAGACTGAGGTGCAAAAGGACTGATACAGGGAGCAGATGTTGGAGACTGGGGTGCAGAAGTACTGTAGCAGAGAGCAGAGGTTGGAGACTGGGGTGCAGAAGGACTTTTGCAGAGAGCAGAGGTTGGAGACTGGGGTACAGAAGGACTGTTGCAGATAGCAGAGTTTGGAGACTGGGGTGTAGAAGGACTTTTGTAGGCAGCAGAGGTTGGAGACTGGGGTGCAGAAGGACTGTTGCAGACAGCATAGGTTGGATCCTGGGGTGCAGAAGGATCGTTACAGAGAGCAGAGTTTTGAGACTGTGGTACAGAAGGACTGTTACAGAGAGCAGAGGTTGGATACTCGGGTGCAGAAAGACTGATGCAGAGAACAGAGTTTGGAGACTGGGGTGCAGACGGACAGTTTCAGAGATCAGAGGTTGGAGACTCAGGTGCAGAAAAATTGTTACAGAGATCAGAGGTAGGAAACTGGTTTGCAAAAGGACTGATCCATAAAGCATAGGTTCGAAAATGGGGTTCAGAAGGCCTGTTACAGAGAGCAGCGGTTGAAGACTGAGGTGCTGAAGGTTCATTACAGAGAGCAGAGGTTGGATACTGAGGTGCCGTAGGACTGTTACAGAGTGGAGCGGTTGGAGACTGGGGTGCAGAAGGATTCTTACAGAGAGCAGAGGATGGAGACTGGGGTGCAGAAGGAGTTTTACAGAGAACAGAGGATGGAGACTGGGGTGCAGAAGGAGCGTTACAGAGAGCAGAGTTTGTATATTGGTGACCAGAAGAACTTTTACAGAGAGCAGAGCTTGGAGAATGGGGTGCAGAAGGTCTGTTACAGAGAGCAGAGTTTGGAGACTGAGGTTAAGAAGAATTTTTACAGAGAGCAGAGTTTGGACACTGATGTGCAGAAGGACTGTTACATAGAGAAGAGCTTGGAGACTGGGGTGCAGAAAGATGATTACACAGAGCAGAGGTTGGAGACTGGGGTGCAGAAGGACTGTTGCAGAGAGCAGAGTTTGGCGACTGTGGTGCAAAAGGACTGTTGCAGAGAGCAGAGGTTTGAGACTTGTGTGGAGAAGAATCATTGCAGAGAGAAGAATTTGGAGACTTGGGTGCAGAAGGTCTGTTACGGAGAGCAGTGGTTGGAGACTGGGTTGATGAAGGATCTTATAGAGAGCAGAGATTTGAGACTGAGGTTAAGGGAGACTGTTACCAAGAGCAGTGGTTGGAGACTGGGGTGCATAAGGATCATTCAGAGAGCCGAATTTTAAGACTGAGGTGCAGAAGGCCTGTTACAGATTTTGGAAATTGGTGTGCAGAAGGACTGTCAAGGAGAGCAGAGTTTGGAGACTGCTGTATAGGACTGTTACCGAGAGCAGAGGTTGGAGACTGGTGTGCAGAAGGACTCTTACATAGAGCACAGGTTGAGACTGAGGTGCAAAAGGATAGATACAGAGAACAGAGGTTGGAGACTGGGGTTCAGACAGACTGATACACAAAGCAGAGTTTTGAGACTGAGTGTAGAAAGACTATTACAAAGAGCAGAAGTTGGAGACTCTGGTACAGAAGGACTGTTACAAAGAGCAGATCTCAGAGACTGGGGAGCAGAAGGACTGTTGCAGAGGACAGAGGCTGGAGACTGGGGGGCCGAAGGACTGTTGCAGAGAGCAGATGTTGGAGACTGTGGTGCAGAAAGATCATTGCAGAGAGCAAAGTTTGGAGACTGGGGTTCAGAAGGACTGTTTCAGAGAGAAGATGTTTTAGACTGGGGTGTAGAAGGACTGTTACAGAGAGCAGAGTTTGGAGACTGAGGTGCAGAAGCACTGTTACAGAGAGCACATTTTGAAGACTGGGTTGCTGAAGGACTGTTACAGAGAGCAGAGGTTGGAGACTGGGGTGCAGATGGATCTTACAGAGAGCAGAGATTGGAGACTGGGGTGCATACCGACTGTTGCAGAGAGTAGATGTAGGAGACTTGGGTGGAGAAGAATCGTTGCAGAGAGAAGAGGTTGGAAACTGGGTGCAGAAGGCCTATCACAGAGAGCAGAGTTTGGAGACTGGGTTCCAGAAGTCCTGTTACACAGAGAAGAGGTTGGAGACTGTTGTGAAGAAGAACTTTACAGAGTGCAGAGTTTAAAGACTGGGTTGCAGAAGGATCAAACAGAGAGCACAGTTTGGAGACTGAGGTGCAGAAGGACTGTTACAGAGAGCAGATGTAGGAGACTTGGGTGCAGAAGGGTCGTTGTAGAGAGCAGAGTTTTCAGACTGAGGTGCAGAATGACTGTTGCAGAGAACAGATGTTGAAGACTGGGGTGCACAATGTCTGTTGCAGAGAGCAGATGTTGGTAACTAGGGTGCAGAACGACTGTTGTAGATAGCAGATGTTGGAGACTGGGGTGCAGAAGGACTGTTGCAGAGAGCAGAGTTTGGAGAATGAGGTGCAGAAGTCCTGCTACAGAGAGCAGAGGTTAAATACTCTGGTGCAGAAGGACTGTTACAGAGAGCAGAGGTTAGATACAGGCGTGCAGAAGAATCATACAGAGAGAAGCTGGAGACTGAGGTGCAGAAGGACTGTTGCAGAGATCAGAGGTTGGAGACTGGGATGCAGTAGGATCATTGCAGAGAGCAGAGATTGGAGACTGGGGTGCAGAACGCCTGTTGCAGAGAGTATTGGTTGAAGACTGGGGTGCAGAAGGATCGTGCAGAGAGCAGAGTTGTCAGACTGAGTTGCAGAAGTACTTTTACAGAGAGCAGAGGTTGGAGACTGAGGTGCAGAAGGACTGTTACACTAAGCAGAGGTTGGAAATTGGGGTGCAGAAGGACCGTTTCAGAGATCAGAATTTGGAGACTGCAGTATAGAAAAACTGTTACAGAGAGCAGTGGTTGGAGACTGGGGTGCAGAAGGAACGTTACAAAAAGAACAGGTTGGAGACTGAGGTGCAGAAGTATAGATACAGAGAACAGAGGTTTGAAACTGGGCTTTAGAAGGACTGATACAGAAAGCAGTTTTTGGAGACTGGGGTGCAGAAGGACTGTTGCAGAGGTCAGAGGTTGTATACTGGAGTACCGAAAGACACTTGTAGAAAGCAGAGGTTAAAGACTGGGTTGGAGAAGGAATGTGTCAGAGAGCAGAGTTTGGAAACTGGAGTGCAGAAGAATCTTACAGAGAGCAGAGATAGGAGACTGTGTGAAGAAGGACTGTTGCAGAGAGCAGAGGTTGGAGGACTAGGGCTGCAGAAGGACTTTGCAGAAAGCAGAGGTTGAGACGTGGGGTGGAGAAGATCTGTTACAGAGAGCAGAGTTTTGAGACTTGGGTTTAGAAGGACTGTTACACAGCAGAGTTTGACGAATGGGTTTAAGAAGGATCTTACCGAGAAC
>NW_027522310.1:0-18423 GCF_052094955.1 Ictidomys tridecemlineatus | reverse complement strand
GCGAGCCAAGTGGGATTGGTGTACTGATCATTACCTGAAAGTATCATCATGATTGGGTGAAAAAGTGTTTGCTGAGATTTCAGGCAACTCGTAGTTCTTTGGAAGCTTGGCAAGCCCTCTCCATGAAAGTGATTCTCGCCAGTCTCTGCTTAGGGCTACATCAACAGCAAACAAATCATAGAGATAGAACTTGAAACTGATTTATTGTGTCAAGTTTCAAAGAGCTAGCACAAACCGTGTTTGATTTAGCGTCCAAATACATGTATTTCTATAGGAGAAAACAGAGTGAAACCTCAAAATGAAAACGGTTACTGCAAACGAACGGTTTAACCTACAAGAACCAAATTTGGCGAGCCAAGTGATATTGGTGTACTGATCATTACCTGAAAGTATCATCAAGATTTGGTGAAAAAGTGTTTGCTGAGATTTAGGCAACTCGTTTTTTGGAAGCTTGGCAACCCCTTTCAATGAAAGTGATTCTCGCCAGTCTCTGCTTAGGGCTACATCAACAGCAAACAAAAAATGGAGATAGAACTTGAACCTGGATTATTGTGTCAAGTTTCAAAAAGCTAGCACAAACCGTGTTTGATTTAGCGTTCCAAATACATGTATTTCTATAGGAGAAAACAGAGTGAAACCTTAAAATGAAAACGGTTACTGCAAACGAATGGTATAACCTAGAAGAACGAAATTTGGCTACCCAAGTAAGATTGGTGTACTGATCATTACCTGAAAGTATCATTAAAATTGGGTGAAAAAGTGTTTGATGAGATTTCAGGCAACTCGTAGTTTTTTGGAAGCTTGGCAAGCCCTTTCCATGAAAGTGATTCTCGCCAGTCTCTGCTTAGGGCTACATCAACAGCAAACAAACCATAGAGATAGAACTTGAAACTGCTTTATTGTGTCAAGTTTCAAAGAGCTAGCACAAACCGTGTTTGATTTAGAGTTCCAAATACATGTATACCTGTAGGAGAAAACAGAGTGAAACCTCAAAATGAAAACGGTTACTGCAAAAAAACGGTTTAACCTAGAAGAACGAAATTTGGCAAGCCAAGTGGGATTGGTGTACTGATCATTACCTTAAAGTATCATCAAGATTGGGTGAAAAAGTGTTTGCTGAGAGTTCAGGCAACTCGTAGTTTTTTGGAAGCTTGGCAAGCCCTTTCCATGAAAGTGAATCTTGCCAGTCTCTGCTTAGAGCTGCATCAACAGCAAACAAACCATAGTGATAGAACTTGAAACTGCTTTATTGTATCAAGTTTCAAAGAGCTAGCACAAACCGTGTTTGATTTAGAGTTCCAAATACATGTATCCCTATAGGAGAAAACAGAGTGAAACCTCAAAATGAAAACGGTTACTGCAAACGAACGGTTTAACCTAGAAGAAAGAAATTTGGCGAGCCAAGTGGGATTGGTGTACTGATCATTACCTGAAAGTATTATCAAGATTGGGTGAAAAAGTGTTTGCTTAGATTTAAGGCAACTCGTAGTTTTTTGAAAGCTTGGCAAGCCCTCTCCATGAAAGTGATTCTCGCCAGTCTCTGCTTAGGGCTACATCAACAGCAAACAAACCAGAGAGATAGAACTTGAAACTGCTTTACTGTGTCAAGTTTCAAAGAGCTAGCACAAACCCTGTTTGAGTTAGAGTCCCAAATACATGTATCCCTATAGGAGAAAGCAGAGTGAAACCTCAAAATGAAAACGGTTACTGCAAACGAACGGTTTAACCTAGAAGAACGAAATTTGGCAAGCCAAGTGGGATTGGTGTACTGATCATTACTTAGAAGTATCATCAAGATTGGGTGAAAAAGTGTTTGCTGAGATTTCAGGCAACTCGTAGTTTTTTGGAAGCTTGGCAAGCCCTCTCCATGAAAGTGATTCTCGAGAGTCTCTGCTTAGGGCTACATCAACAGCAAACAAATCATAGTGATAGAACTTGAAACTGCTTTATTGTGTCAAGTTTCAAAGAGCTAGCACAAACCGAGTTTGATTTAGAGTTCCAAATACATGTATCTCTTAGGAGAAAACAGAGTGAAACCTCAAAATGAAAACGGATACTGCAAACGAACGGTTTCACCTAGAAGAACGAAATTGGGCGAGTCAAGTGGGATTGGTGTACTAATCATTACCTGAAAGTATCATAAAGATTGGGTGAAAAAGTGTTTGCTGAGATTTCAGGCAACTCGTAGATTTTTGGAAGCTTGGCAAGCCCTCTCCATGAAAGTGATTCTCGCCAGTCTCTGCTTAGGGCTACATCAACAGCAAAGAAACCACAGAGATAGAACTTGAAACTGATTTATTGTGTCAAGTTTCAAAGAGCTAGCACAAACCGTGTTTGATTTAGCGTTCCAAATACATGTATCCCTATAGGAGAAAACAGAGTGAAACCTCAAAATGAAAACTGTTACTGCAAATGAACGGTTTAACCTACAAGAAGGAAATTTGTCGAGCCAAGTGGGATTGGTGTACTGATCATTACCTAAAAGTATCATCAAGATTGCATGAAAAAGTGTTTGCTGAGATTTCAGGCAACTCGTAGTTTTTTGGAAGCTTGGCAACCCCTTTTTATGAAAGTGATTCTCGCCAGTCTCTGATTAGGGCTACATCAACAGCAAACAAACCATAGAGATAGAACTTGAAACTGCTTTATTGTGTCAAGTTTCAAAGAGTTAGAACAAACCGTGTTTGATTTAGAGTTCCAAATACATGTATCCCTTAGGAGAAAACAGAGTGAAACCTCAAAATGAAAACGGTTACTGCAAACGAACGGTTTAACCTAGAAGAACGAAATTTGGCGAGCCAAGTGGGATTGGTGTACTGATCATTACCTGAAAGCATCATAAAGATTGGGTGAAAAAGTGTTTGCTGAGATTTCAGGCAACTCGTAGTTTTTTTGAAGCTTGGCAAGCCCTCTCCATGGAAGTGATTCTCGCCAGTCTCTGCTTAGGGCTACATCAACAGCAAACAAACCATAGAGATAGAACTTGAAACTGATTTCTTGTGTCAAGTTTCAAGAAGCTAGCACAAACCGTGTTTGATTTAGCGTTCCAAATACATGTATTTCTATAGGATAAAACAGAGTGAAACCTTAAAATGAAAACGGTTACTGCAAACGAACGGTTTAACCTAGAAGAACGAAATTTGGCGAGCCAAGTAAGATTGGTGTACTGATAATTACCTGAAAGTATCATTAAAATTGGTTGAAAAAGTGTTTGATGAGATTACAGGCAACTCGTAGTTTTTTGGAAGCTTGGCAAGCCCTCTCCATGAAAGTGATTCTCGCCAGTCTCTGCTTAGGGCTACATCAACAGCAAACAAACCATAGTGATAGAACTTGAAACTGCTTTATTGTGTCAAGTTTCAAAGAGCTAGCACAAACCGTGTTTGATTTAGAGTTCCAAATACATGTGTCTCCATAGGAGAAAACAGAGTGAAACCTCAAAATGAAAACGGTTACTGCAAACGAATGGTTTAAACTAGAAGAACGAAATTTGGCGAGCCACGTGGGATTGGTGTACTGATCATTACCTGAAAGTATCATCAAGATTTGGTGAAAAAGTGTTTGCTGAGATTTCAGGCAACTCATAGTTTTTTGGAAGCTTGGCAACCCCTTTCCATGAAAGTGATTCTCGCCAGTCTCTGCTTAGGGCTACATCAACAGCAAACAAACCACAGAGATAGAACTTGAAACTGCTTTATTGTGTCAAGTTTCAAAGAGCTAGCACAAACTGTGTTTGATTTAGAGTTCCAAATACATGTCTCCCTGTAGGAGAAAGCAGAGTGAAACCTCAAAATGAAAACGGTTACTGCAAACGAACAGTTTAACTTAGAAGAACGAAATTTGGCGAGCCAAGTGGGATTGGTGTACTGATCATTACCTGAAAGTATCATCAAGATTGGGTGAAAAAGTGTTTGCTGAGATTTCAGGCAACTCGTAGTTTTTTGGAAGCTTGGCAAGCCCTCTCAATTAAAGTGATTCTCGCCAGTCTCTTCTTAGGGCTACATCAACAGCAAACAAACCATAGAGATAGAACTTGAAACTGCTTTATTGTGTCAAGTTTCAAAGAGCTACCACAAACCGTGTTTGATTTAGAGTTCCAAATACATTTATTTCTATAGGAAAAAACAGAGAGAACCCTCAAAATAAAACGGTTACTGCAAAGGAACGGGTTAACCTAGAAGAACGAAATTTGGCGAGCCAAGTGGGACTGGTGTACTGATCATTTCCTGAAAGTATCATCAAGATTGGGTGAAAAAGTGTTTGCTGAGATTTCAGGAAACTCGTACTTTTTGGAAGCTTGGCAACCCCTTTCCATGAAAGTGATTCTCGCCAGTCTCTGCTTAGGGATATATCAAAAGCAAACAAACCATAGTGATAGAACTTGAAACTGCTTTATTGTGTCAAGTTTCAAAGAGCTAGCACAAACCGTGTTTGATTTAGAGTTCCAAATACATGTGTCCCCATAGGAGAAAACAGAGTGAAACCTCAAAATGAAAACGGTTACTGCAAACGAACGGTTTAACCTAGTAGAACGAAATTTGGCGAGCCAAGTGGGATTGGTGTACTGATCATTACCTGAAAGTATCAACAAGATTAGATGAAAAAGTGTTTGCCGAGATTTCAGGCAACTAGTAGTTTTTTGAAAGCTTGGCAAGCCCTTTCCATGAAAGTGATTCTCGCAAGTCTCTGCTTAGGGCTACATCAACAGCAAACAAACCATAGAGATAGAACTTGAAACTCCTTTATTGTGTCAAGTTTCAAAGAGCTAATACAAACCGTGTTTGATTTAGAATTCCAAATACATGAGTCCCTATAGGAGAAAACAGAGTGAAACCTCAAAATGAAAACGGTTACTGCAAACGAACGGTTTAACCTAGAGGAACAAAATTTGGCAAGCCAAGTGGGATTGGTGTACTGATCATTACCGGAAATTATCATCAAGATTGGGTGAAAAGTGTTTGCTGAGATTTCAGGCAAATCGTAGTTTTTTGGAAGCTTGGCAAGCCCTCTCCATGAAGGTGATTCTCGCCAGTCTCTGCGTAGGGCTACATCAACAGAAAACAAAAAATAGAGATAGAACTTGAAACTGCTTTATTGTGTCACGTTTCAAAGAGCTAGCCGAAACCGTGTTTGATTTAGAGTTCCAAATACATGTATTTCTATAGCAGAAAACAGAGTGAAACCTCAAAATGAAAACGGTTTACTGCAAACGAATGGTATAACCTAGAAGAACGAAATTTGATGAGCCAAGTGGGATTGGTGTCCTGATCATTACCTGAAAGTATCATCAAGATTGGGTGAAAAAGTGTTTGCTGAGATTTCAGGCAACACGTAGTCTTTTGGAAGCTTGGCAACCCCTTTATATGAAAGTGATTCTCGCCAGTCTCTGCTTAGGGCTACATCAACAGCAAACAAACCGTAGATATAGAGCTTGAAACTGCTTTATTGTGTCAAGTTTCAAAGAGCTAGCACAAACCGTGTTTGATTTAGAGTTCCAAATACAAGTATCCCTATAGGAGAAAACAGAGTGAAACCTCAAAATGAAAACGGTTACTACAAACGAACGGTTTAACCTAGAAGAACGAAAATTGGCGAGCCAAGTGGGATTGGTGTACTGATCATTACCTGAAAGTATCATCAATATTGGGTGAAAAAGTGTTTGCTGAGATTTTAGGCAACTCGTAGTTTTTTGGAATCTTGGCAAGCCCTCTCCATGAAAGTGATTCTCGCCAGTCTCTGCTTAGGGCTACATCAAGAGCAAACAAACCACAGAGATAGAACTTAAAACTGATTTATTTTGTCAAGTTTCAAAGAGCTAGCACAAACCGTGTTTGATTTAGCGTTCCAAATATGTGTATTTCTATAGGAGAAAACAGAGTGAAACCTCAAAATGAAAACGGATACTGCAAACGAACGGTTTAAACTAGAAGAACGAAATTTGGCGAGCCAAGTAAGATTGGTGTACTGATCATTACCTGAAAGTATCATTAAGATTGGGTGAAAAAGTGTTTGATGAGATTTCAGGCAACTCGTAGTTTTTTGGAAGCTTGGCAAGCCCTCTCCATGAAAGTGATTCTCGCCAGTCTCTGCTTAGGGCTACATCAACAGCAAACAAACCATAGTGATAGAACTTGAAACTTCTTTATTGTGTAAAGTTTCAAAGAGCTAGCACAAACCGCATTTGATTTAGAGTTCCAAATACATGTGTCTCCATAGGAGAAAACAGAGTGAAACCTCAAAATGAAAACGGTTACTGCAAACGAATGGTTTAACCTAGAAGAACAAAATTTGGCGAGTCAAGTGAGATTGGTGTACTGATCATTACCTGAAAGTATCATCAAGATTGGGTGAAAAAGTGTTTGCTGAGATTTCAGGCAACTCATAGTTTTTTGGAAGCTTGGCAACCCCTTTCCATGAAAGTGATTCTCGCCAGTCTCTTCTTAGGGCTGCATCAACAGCAAACAAACCACAGAGATAGAACTTGAAACTGCTTTATTGTGTCAAGTTTCAAAGAGCTAGCACAAACCGTGTTTGATTTAGAGTTCCAAATACATGTATCCCTATAGGAGAAAACAGAGTGAAACCTCAAAATGAAAACGGTTACTGCAAACGAACGGTTTAACCTAGAAAAACGAAATTTGGCGAGCCAAGTGGGATTGGTGTAATGATTATTACCTGAAAGTAACATCAAGATTGGGTGAAAAAGTGTTTGCTGAGATTTCAGGCAACTCGTAGTTTTTTGGAAGCTTGGAAAGCCCTCTCCTAGAAAGTGATTCTCGCCAGTCTCTGCTTAGGGCTACATCAACAGCAAACAAACCATAGAGAGAGATCTTGAAACTGCTTTATTGTGTCAAGTTTCAAAGAGTTAGCACAAACCGTGTTTGATTTAGAGTTCCAAATACATGTATTTCTATAGGAAAAAACAGAGAGAAACCTCAAAATAAAAATGGTTACTGCAAACGAACGGATTAACCTAGAAGAACGAAATTTGGCGAGCCAAGTGGGACTGGTGTACTGATCATTACCTGAAAGTATCATCAAGATTGGGTGAAAAAGTGTTTGCTGAGATTTCAGGAAACTCATACTTTTTGGAAGCTTGGCAACCCCTTTCCATGAATGTGATTCTCGCCAGTCTCTGCTTAGGGATATATCAAGAGCAAACAAACCATAGTGATAGAACTTGAAACTGCTTTATTGTGTCAAGTTTCAAAGAGCTAGCACGAACTGTGTTTGATTTAGAGTTCCAAATGCATGTATCCCCATAGGAGAAAACAGAGTGAAACCTCAAAATGAAAACGGTTACTGCAAACGAACGGTTTAACCTAGTAGAACGAAATTTGGCGAGCCAAGTGGGATTGGTGTACTGATCATTACCTGAAAGTATAATCAAGATTAGATGAAAAAGTGTTTGCTGAGATTTCAAGCAACTAGTAGTTTTTTGGAAGCTTGGCAAGCCCTTTCCATGAAAGTGATTCTTGCCAGTCTCTGCTTAGCGCTACATCAACAGCAAACAAACCACAGAGATAGAACTTGAAACTGCTTTATTGTGTCAAGTTTCAAAGAGCTAGCACAAACCGTGTTTGATTTAGAGTTCCAAATACATGTATCCCTATAGGAGAAAACAGAGTGAAACCTCAAAATGAAAACGGTTACTGCAAACGAACGGTTTAACCTAGAAAAACGAAATTTGGCGAGCCAAGTGGGATTTTTGTAATGATTATTACCTGAAAGTATCATCAAGATTGGGTGAAAAAGTGTTTGCTGAGATTTCAGGCAACTCGTAGTTTTTTGGAAGCTTGGAAAGCCCTCTCCTAGAAAGTGATTCTCGCCAGTCTGTGCTTAGGGCTACATCAACAGCAAACAAACCATAGAGATAGAACTTGAAACTGCTTTATTGTGTCAAGTTTCAAAGAGCTAGCACAAACCATGTTTGATTTAGAGTTCCAAATACATGTCTCCCTGTAGGAGAAAACAGAGTGAAACCTCAAAATGAAAACGGTTACTGCAAACAGCGGTTTAACCTAGAAGAACGAAATTTGGCGAGCCAAGTGGGATTGGTGTACTGATCATTACCTAAAAGTATCATCAAGTTTGGGTGAAAAAGTGTTTGCTGAGATTTCAGGCAACTCGTAGTTTTTTGGAAGCTTGGCAAGCCCTCTCAATTAAAGTGATTCTCGCCAGTCTCTGCTTAGGGCTACATCAACAGCAAACAAACCATAGAGATAGATCTTGAATCTGCTTTTTTGTGTCAAGTTTCAAAGAGCTAGCACAAACCGTGTTTGATTTAGAGTTCCAAATACATGTATTTCTATAGGAAAAAACAGAGAGAAACCTCAAAATAAAAATGGTTACTGCAAACGAACGGTTTAACCTAGAAGAACGAAATTTGGCGAGCCAAGTGGGACTGGTGTACTGATCATTACCTGAAAGTATCATCAAGATTGGGTGAAAAAGTGTTTGCTGAGATTTCAGGAAACTCGTACTTTTTGGAAGCTTGGCAACCCCTTTCCATGAAAGTGATTCTCGCCAGTCTCTGCTTAGGGATATATCAAGAGCAAACAAACCATAGTGATAGAACTTGAAACTGCTTTATTGTGTCAAGTTTCAAAGACCTAGCACAAACTGTGTTTGATTTAGAGTTCCAAATACATGTATCCCCATAGGAGAAAACAGAGTGAAACCTCAAAATGAAAACGGTTACTGCAAACGAACGGATTAACCTAGAGGAACAAAATTTTGCGAGCCAAGTGGGATTGGTGTACTGATCATTACCGGAAAGTATCATCAAGATTGGGTGAAAAGTGTTTGCTGAGATTTCCGGCAACTCGTAGTTTTTTGGAAGCTTGGCAAGCCCTCTCCATGAAAGTGATTCTCGCCAGTCTCTGCGTAGGGCTACATCAACAAAAAACAAAAAATAGTGATAGAACTTGAAACTGCTTTATTGTGTCAAGTTTCAAAGAGCTAGCCGAAACCGTGTTTGATTTACAGTTCCAAATACATGTATTTCTATAGCAGAAAACAGAGTGAAACCACAAAATGAAAACGGTTTACTGCAAACGAATGGTTTAAACTAGAAGAACGAAATTTGGTGAGCCAAGTGGGATTGGTGTCCTGATCATTACCTGAAAGTATCATCAAGATTGGGTGAAAAAGTGTTTGCTGAGATTTCAGGCAACTCGTAGTTTTTTGGAAGCTTGGCAAGCCCTTTCCATGAAAGTGATTCTCGCCAGTCTCTGCTTAGGGCTACATCAACAGCAAACAAACCATAGAGATAGAACTTGAAACTGCTTTATTGTGTCAAGTTTCAAAGAGCTAGCACAAACCGTGTTTGATTTAGAGTTCCACATACATGTATCCCTATAGGAGAAAACAGAGTGAAACCTCAAAATCAAAACGGTTACTGCAAACGAATGGTTTAACCTAGAAGAACGAAATTTGGCAAGCCAAGTGGGATTGGTGTACTGATCATTACCTGAAAGTATCATGAAGATTGGGTGTAAAAGTGTTTGCTGAGATTTCAAGCAACTCGTAGTTTTTTGGAAGCTTGGCAACCCCTTTCCATGTAAGTGATTCTCGCCAGTCTCTGCTTAGGGCTACATCAATAGCAAACAAACCACAGAGATAGAACTTGAAACTGCTTTATTGTGTCAAGTTTCAAAGAGCTAGCACAAACTGTGTTTGATTTAGAGTTCCAAATACATGTCTCGATGTAGGAGAAAGCAGAGTGAAACCTCAAAATGAAAACGGTTACTGCAAACGAACGGTTTAACTTAGAAGAACGAAATTTGGCGAGCCAAATGGGATTGGTGTACTGATCATTACCTGAAAGTATCATCAAGATTGGGTGAAAAAGTGTTTGCTGAGATTTCAGGCAACTCGTAGTTTTTTGGAAGCTTGGCAAGCCCTCCTAATTAAAGTGATTCTCGCCAGTCTCTACTTAGGGCTACATCAACAGCAAACAAACCATAGAGATAGAACTTGAAACTGCTTTATTGTGTCAAGTTTCAAAGAGCTACCACAAACCGTGTTTGATTTAGAGTTCCAAATACAAGTATCCCTATAGGAGAAAACAGAGTGAAACCTCAAAATGAAAACGGTTACTACAAACGAACGGTTTAACCTAGAAGAACGAAAATTGGTGAGCCAAGTGGGATTGGTGTACTGATCACTACCTGAAAGTATCATCAATATTGGGTGAAAAAGTGTTTGCTGAGATTTTAGGCAACTCGTAGTTTTTTGGAATCTTGGCAAGCCCTCTCCATGAAAGTGATTCTCGCCAGTCTCTGCTTAGGGATATATCAAGAGCAAACAAACCATAGTGATAGAACTTGAAACTTCTTTATTTTGTAAAGTTTCAAAGAGCTAGCACAAACCGCATTTGATTTAGAGTTCCAAATACATGTGTCTCCATAGGAGAAAACAGAGTGAAACCTCAAAATGAAAACGGTTACTGCAAACGAATGGTTTAACCTAGAAGAACAAAATTTGGCGAGTCAAGTGAGATTGGTGTACTGATCATTACCTGAAAGTATCATCAAGATTGGGTGAAAAAGTGTTTGCTGAGATTTCAGGCAACTCATAGTTTTTTGGAAGCTTGGCAACCCCTTTCCATGAAAGTGATTCTCGCCAGTCTCTTCTTAGGGCTGCATCAACAGCAAACAAACCACAGAGATAGAACTTGAAACTGCTTTATTGTGTCAAGTTTCAAAGAGCTAGCACAAACCGTGTTTGATTTAGAGTTCCAAATACATGTATCCCTATAGGAGAAAACAGAGTGAAACCTCAAAATGAAAACGGTTACTGCAAACGAACGGTTTAACCTAGAAAAACGAAATTTGGCGAGCCAAGTGGGATTGGTGTAATGATTATTACCTGAAAGTAACATCAAGATTGGGTGAAAAAGTGTTTGCTGAGATTTCAGGCAACTCGTAGTTTTTTGGAAGCTTGGAAAGCCCTCTCCTAGAAAGTGATTTTCGCCAGTCTCTGCTTAGGGCTACATCAACAGCAAACAAACCATAGAGAGAGATCTTGAAACTGCTTTATTGTGTCAAGTTTCAAAGAGTTAGCACAAACCGTGTTTGATTTAGAGTTCCAAATACATGTATTTCTATTGGAAAAAACAGAGAGAAACCTCAAAATAAAAATGGTTACTGCAAACGAACGGATTAACCTAGAAGAACGAAATTTGGCGAGCCAAGTGGGACTGGTGTACTGATCATTACCTGAAAGTATCATCAAGATTGGGTGAAAAAGTGTTTGCTGAGATTTCAGGAAACTCATACTTTTTGGAAGCTTGGCAACCCCTTTCCATGAATGTGATTCTCGCCAGTCTCTGCTTAGGGATATATCAAGAGCAAACAAACCATAGTGATAGAACTTGAAACTGCTTTATTGTGTCAAGTTTCAAAGAGCTAGCACGAACTGTGTTTGATTTAGAGTTCCAAATACATGTATCCCCATAGGAGAAAACAGAGTGAAACCTCAAAATGAAAACGGTTACTGCAAACGAACGGTTTAACCTAGAAAAACGAAATTTGGCGAGCCAAGTGGGATTGGTGTAATGATTATTACCTGAAAGTAACATCAAGATTGGGTGAAAAAGTGTTTGCTGAGATTTCAGGCAACTCGTAGTTTTTTGGAAGCTTGGAAAGCCCTCTCCTAGAAAGTGATTCTCGCCAGTCTCTGCTTAGGGCTACATCAACAGCAAACAAACCATAGAGAGAGATCTTGAAACTGCTTTATTGTGTCAAGTTTCAAAGAGTTAGCACAAACCGTGTTTGATTTAGAGTTCCAAATACATGTATTTCTATAGGAAAAAACAGAGAGAAACCTCAAAATAAAAATGGTTACTGCAAACGAACGGATTAACCTAGAAGAACGAAATTTGGCGAGCCAAGTGGGACTGGTGTACTGATCATTACCTGAAAGTATCATCAAGATTGGGTGAAAAAGTGTTTGCTGAGATTTCAGGAAACTCATACTTTTTGGAAGCTTGGCAACCCCTTTCCATGAATGTGATTCTCGCCAGTCTCTGCTTAGGGATATATCAAGAGCAAACAAACCATAGTGATAGAACTTGAAACTGCTTTATTGTGTCAAGTTTCAAAGAGCTAGCACGAACTGTGTTTGATTTAGAGTTCCAAATACATGTATCCCCATAGGAGAAAACAGAGTGAAACCTCAAAATGAAAACGGTTACTGCAAACGAACGGTTTAACCTAGTAGAACGAAATTTGGCGAGCCAAGTGGGATTGGTGTACTGATCATTACCTGAAAGTATAATCAAGATTAGATGAAAAAGTGTTTGCTGAGATTTCAAGCAACTAGTAGTTTTTTAGAAGCTTGGCAAGCCCTTTCCATGAAAGTGATTCTTGCCAGTCTCTGCTTAGGGCTACATCAACAGCAAACAAACCACAGAGATAGAACTTGAAACTGCTTTATTGTGTCAAGTTTCAAAGAGCTAGCACAAACCGTGTTTGATTTAGAGTTCCAAATACATGTATCCCTATAGGAGAAAACAGAGTGAAACCTCAAAATGAAAACGGTTACTGCAAACGAACGGTTTAACCTAGAAAAACGAAATTTGGCGAGCCAAGTGGGATTTTTGTAATGATTATTACCTGAAAGTATCATCAAGATTGGGTGAAAAAGTGTTTGCTGAGATTTCAGGCAACTCGTAGTTTTTTGGAAGCTTGGAAAGCCCTCTCCTAGAAAGTGATTCTCGCCAGGCTGTGCTTAGGGCTACATCAACAGCAAACAAACCATAGAGATAGAACTTGAAACTGCTTTATTGTGTCAAGTTTCAAAGAGCTAGCACAAACCATGTTTGATTTAGAGTTCCAAATACATGTCTCCCTGTAGGAGAAAACAGAGTGAAACCTCAAAATGAAAACGGTTACTGCAAACAGCGGTTTAACCTAGAAGAACGAAATTTGGCGAGCCAAGTGGGATTGGTGTACTGATCATTACCTAAAAGTATCATCAAGTTTGGGTGAAAAAGTGTTTGCTGAGATTTCAGGCAACTCGTAGTTTTTTGGAAGCTTGGCAAGCCCTCTCAATTAAAGTGATTCTCGCCAGTCTCTGCTTAGGGCTACATCAACAGCAAACAAACCATAGAGATATATCTTGAAACTGCTTTATTGTGTCAAGTTTCAAAGAGCTAGCACAAACCGTGTTTGATTTAGAGTTCCAAATACATGTATTTCTATAGGAAAAAACAGAGAGAAACCTCAAAATAAAAACGGTTACTGCAAACGAACGGTTCAACCTAGAAGAACGAAATTTGGCGAGCCAAGTGGGACTGGTGTACTGATCATTACCTGAAAGTATCATCAAGATTGGGTGAAAAAGTGTTTGCTGAGATTTCAGGAAACTCGTACTTTTTGGAAGCTTGGCAACCCCTTTCCATGAAAGTGATTCTCGCCAGTCTCTGCTTAGGGATATATCAAGAGCAAACAAACCATAGTGATAGAACTTGAAACTGCTTTATTGTGTCAAGTTTCAAAGACCTAGCACAAACTGTGTTTGATTTAGAGTTCCAAATACATGTATCCCCATAGGAGAAAACAGAGTGAAACCTCAAAATGAAAACGGTTACTGCAAACGAACGGTTTAACCTAGTAGAACGAAATTTGGCAAGCCAAGTGGGATTGGTGTACTGATCATTACCTGAAAGTATAATCAAGATTAGATGAAAAAGTGTTTGCTGAGATTTCAAGCATCTAGTAGTTTTTTGGAGCTTGGCAAGCCTTTTCCATGAAAGTGATTCTTGCCAGTCTCTGCTTAGGGCTACATCAACAGCAAACAAACCATAGAGATAGAACTTGAAACTCCTTTATTGTGTCAAGTTTCAAAGAGCTAATACAAACCGTGTTTGATTTAGAATTCCAAATACAAGAGTCCCTATAGGAGAAAACAGAGTGAAACCTCAAAATGAAAACGTTTACTGCAAACGAACGGATTAACCTAGAGGAACAAAATTTTGCGAGTCAAGTGGGATTGGTGTACTGATCATTACCGGAAAGTATCATCAAGATTGGGTGAAAAGTGTTTGCTGAGATTTCCGGCAACTCGTAGTTTTTTGGAAGCTTGGCAAGCCCTCTCCATGAAAGTGATTCTCGCCAGTCTCTGCGTAGGGCTACATCAACAAAAAACAAAAAATAGTGATAGAACTTGAAACTGCTTTATTGTGTCAAGTTTCAGAGCGTGAGCACAAACCGTGTTTGATTTAGAGTTCCAAATACATGTATTTCTATAGTAGAAAACAGAGTGAAACCACAAAATGAAAACGGTTTACTGCAAACGAATGGTTTAAACTAGAAGAACGAAATTTGGTGAGCCAAGTGGGATTGGTGTCCTGATCATTACCTGAAAGTATCATCAAGATTGGGTGAAAAAGTGTTTGCTGAGATTTCAGGCAACTCGTAGTTTTTTGGAAGCTTGGCAAGCCCTCTCCATGAAAGTGATTCTCGCCAGTCTCTGCTTAGGGCTACATCAACAGCAAACAAACCACAGAGATAGAACTTAAAACTGATTTATTTTGTCAAGTTTCAAAGAGCTAGCACAAACCGTGTTTGATTTAGCGTTCCAAATATGTGTATTTCTATAGGAGAAAACAGAGTGAAACCTCAAAATGAAAACGGATACTGCAAACGAACGGTTTAAACTAGAAGAACGAAATTTGGCGAGCCAAGTAAGATTGGTGTACTGATCATTACCTGAAAGTATCATTAAGATTGGGTGAAAAAGTGTTTGATGAGATTTCAGGCAACTCGTAGTTTTTTGGAAGCTTGGCAAGCCCTCTCCATGAAAGTGATTCTCGCCAGTCTCTGCTTAGGGCTACATCAACAGCAAAGAAACCATAGTGATAGAACTTGAAACTTCTTTATTGTGTAAAGTTTCAAAGAGCTAGCACAAACCGCATTTGATTTAGAGTTCCAAATACATGTGTCTCCTTAGGAGAAAACAGAGTGAAACCTCAAAATGAAAACGGTTACTGCAAACGAATGGTTTAACCTAGAAGAACGAAATTTGGCGAGCCAAGTGAGATTGGTGTACTGATCATTACCTGAAAGTATAATCAAGATTAGATGAAAAAGTGTTTGCTGAGATTTCAAGCATCTAGTAGTTTTTTGGAGCTTGGCAAGCCTTTTCCATGAAAGTGATTCTTGCCAGTCTCTGCTTAGGGCTACATCAACAGCAAACAAACCATAGAGATAGAACTTGAAACTCCTTTATTGTGTCAAGTTTCAAAGAGCTAATACAAACCGTGTTTGATTTAGAATTCCAAATACAAGAGTCCCTATAGGAGAAAACAGAGTGAAACCTCAAAATGAAAACGTTTACTGCAAACGAACGGATTAACCTAGAGGAACAAAATTTTGCGAGTCAAGTGGGATTGGTGTACTGATCATTACCGGAAAGTATCATCAAGATTGGGTGAAAAGTGTTTGCTGAGATTTCCGGCAACTCGTAGTTTTTTGGAAGCTTGGCAAGCCCTCTCCATGAAAGTGATTCTCGCCAGTCTCTGCGTAGGGCTACATCAACAAAAAACAAAAAATAGTGATAGAACTTGAAACTGCTTTATTGTGTCAAGTTTCAGAGCGTGAGCACAAACCGTGTTTGATTTAGAGTTCCAAATACATGTATTTCTATAGTAGAAAACAGAGTGAAACCACAAAATGAAAACGGTTTACTGCAAACGAATGGTTTCAACTAGAAGAACGAAATTTGGTGAGCCAAGTGGGATTGGTGTCCTGATCATTACCTGAAAGTATCATCAAGATTGGGTGAAAAAGTGTTTGCTGAGATTTCAGGCAACTCGTAGTTTTTTGGAAGCTTGGCAAGCCCTCTCCATGAAAGTGATTCTCGCCAGTCTCTCCTTAGGGCTACATCAACAGCAAACAAACCACAGAGATAGAACTTAAAACTGATTTATTTTGTCAAGTTTCAAAGAGCTAGCACAAACCGTGTTTGATTTAGCGTTCCAAATATGTGTATTTCTATAGGAGAAAACAGAGTGAAACCTCAAAATGAAAACGGATACTGCAAACGAACGGTTTAAACTAGAAGAACGAAATTTGGCGAGCCAAGTAAGATTGGTGTACTGATCATTACCTGAAAGTATCATTAAGATTGGGTGAAAAAGTGTTTGATGAGATTTCAGGCAACTCGTAGTTTTTTGGAAGCTTGGCAAGCCCTCTCCATGAAAGTGATTCTCGCCAGTCTCTGCTTAGGGCTACATCAACAGCAAAGAAACCATAGTGATAGAACTTGAAACTTCTTTATTGTGTAAAGTTTCAAAGAGCTAGCACAAACCGCATTTGATTTAGAGTTCCAAATACATGTGTCTCCTTAGGAGAAAACAGAGTGAAACCTCAAAATGAAAACGGTTACTGCAAACGAATGGTTTAACCTAGAAGAACGAAATTTGGCGAGCCAAGTGAGATTGGTGTACTGATCATTACCTGAAAGTATCATTAAGATTGGGTGAAAAAGTGTTTGCTGAGATTTCAGGCAACTCATAGTTTTTTGGAAGCTTGGCAACCCCTTTCCATGAAAGTGATTCTCGCCAGTCTCTGCTTAGGGCTACATCAACAGCAAACAAACCACAGAGATAGAACTTGGAACTGCTTTATTGTGTCAAGTTTCAAAGAGCTAGCACAAACCATGTTTGATTTAGAGTTCCAAATACATGTCTCCCTGTAGGAGAAAACAGAGTGAAACCGCAAAATGAAAACGGTTACTGCAAACAAACGGTTTAACCTAGAAGAACGAAAATTGGCGAGCCATGTGG
The DNA here is from genome assembly GCF_052094955.1 of Ictidomys tridecemlineatus. NCBI lineage: Eukaryota > Metazoa > Chordata > Mammalia > Rodentia > Sciuridae > Ictidomys > Ictidomys tridecemlineatus. The sequence goes on along the minus strand of NW_027522310.1, from coordinate 1,628 downwards.
GATTGGTGTACTGATCATTACCTAAAAGTATCATCAAGATTGGGTGAAAAAGTGTTTGCTGAGATTTCAGGCAACTCGTAGTTTTTTGGAAGCTTGGCAAGCCCTCTCAATTAAAGTGATTCTCGCCAGTCTCTGCTTAGGGCTACATCAACAGCAAACAAACCATAGAGAGAGATCTTGAAACTGCTTTATTGTGTCAAGTTTCAAAGATCTAGCACAAACCGTGTTTGATTTAGAGTTCCAAATACATGTATTTCTATAGGAAAAAACAGAGAGAAACCTCAAAATAAAAACGGTTACTGCAAACTAACGGTTTAACCTAGAAGAACGAAATTTGGCGAGCCAAGTGGGATTTTTGTAATGATTATTACCTGAAAGTATCATCAAGATTAAGTGAAAAAGTGTTTGCTTAGATTTCAGGCAACTCGTAGTTTTTTGGAAGCTTGGAAAGCCCTCTCCTAGAAAGTGATTCTCGCCAGTCTGTGCTTAGGGCTACATCAACAGCAAACAAACCATAGAGATAGAACTTGAAACTGCTTTATTGTGTCAAGTTTCAAAGAGCTAGCACAAACCATGTTTGATTTAGAGTTCCAAATACATGTCTCCGTGTAGGAGAAAACAGAGTGAAACCTCAAAATGAAAACGGTTACTGCAAACAGCGGTTTAACCTAGAAGAACGAAATTTGGCGATCCAAGTGGGATTGGTGTACTGATCATTACCTAAAAGTATCATCAAGTTTGGGTGAAAAAGTGTTTGCTGAGATTTCAGGCAACTCGTAGTTTTTTGGAAGCTTGGCAAGCCCTCTCAATTAAAGTGATTCTCGCCAGTCTCTGCTTAGGGCTACATCAACAGCAAACAAACCATAGAGATAGATCTTGAAACTGCTTTATTGTGTCAAGTTTCAAAGAGCTAGCACAAACCGTGTTTGATTTAGAGTTCCAAATACATTTATTTCTATAGGAAAAAACAGAGAGAAACCTCAAAATAAAAACGGTTACTGCAAACGAACGGTTTAACCTAGAAGACCGAAATTTGGCGAGCCAAGTGGGACTGGTGTACTGATCATTACCTGAAAGTATCAAAAGATTGGGTGAAAAAGTGTTTGCTGAGATTTCAGGAAACTCGTACTTTTTGGAAGCTTGGCAACCCCTTTCCATGAAAGTGATTCTCGCCAGTCTCTGCTTAGGGATATATCAAGAGCAAACAAACCATAGTGATAGAACTTGAAACTGCTTTATTGTGTCAAGTTTCAAAGACCTAGCACAAACTGTGTTTGATTTAGAGTTCCAAATACATGTATCCCCATAGGAGAAAACAGAGTGAAACCTCAAAATGAAAACGGTTACTGCAAACGAACGGTTTAACCTAGTAGAACGAAATTTGGCAAGCCAAGTGGGATTGGTGTACTGATCATTACCTGAAAGTATAATCAAGATTAGATGAAAAAGTGTTTGCTGAGATTTCAAGCATCTAGTAGTTTTTTGGAACCTTGGCAAGCCTTTTCCATGAAAGTGATTCTTGCCAGTCTCTGCTTAGGGCTACATCAACAGCAAACAAACCATAGAGATAGAACTTGAAACTCCTTTATTGTGTCAAGTTTCAAAGAGCTAATACAAACCGTGTTTGA
>NW_027522309.1:0-18549 GCF_052094955.1 Ictidomys tridecemlineatus | reverse complement strand
AGAGGTTGCAGACTGGGGTGCAGAAGGTTTTTACAGAGAGCAGAGGTTTGGAGAGTGAGGTGCCGAAAAACTGTTACAGAGAACAGAGTTTGGAGACTGGGTTGCAGAAGGATCTTACATAGAGCAGAAGTTTGAGACTGAGGTGTAGAAGCACTGTTACAGAGAGTAGAGGTTGGAGACTCAGGTGCAGATAGACCGTTGCAGAGAGCAGTGGTTGGAGACTGAGGTGCAGAAGGATTGTTACAGAGAGCAGAGGTTGGAGACTGGGGTCTAGGAGGACTGTAGCAGAGAGCACAGTTTGGAGACTAAGGTGCAGAGGGACAGTTACACAGAGCACAGGTTGGAGACTAGGGTGCAGAAGGACTGATACATAAAGCAGAGGTTGGAGACTCGGGTGTAAATGTACCCATACAAAGTGCAGAGGTTGGAGAATGCAGTACAAAAGGACTGTTGTAGAGAGCACAGGTTGGAGACTGGGGTGCAGAAGGACTGTTGCAGAGAGGAAATGTTGGAGACTGGGGTGAAAAAAGACTGTTGCAGAGAGCAGAGCATGGAGACTGGGGTGCAGAAGGACTGTTGCAGAGAGCAGAAATTGCAGACGGATTTGAAGAAGGACTGTTACAGAGGGCAGAGTTTTTAGACTGTGGTGCAAAACGACTGATACAGAAAGCAGAGCTGGATACTGGGGTGCATAAGAACCCTTATGGAGAACAGCGGTTTGAGACTGTGGTACAGAAGGACTGTTACAGAGAGCAGAGATAGGAAACTGGCGTGCAAAAGAACTGATGTAGAGACCAGAGGTTGGAGACTGGGTTGCTGAAGGATTGTTGGGGGGAGTAGAGTAATGAGACTGGGGTATAGAAGGACTGTTGCAGAGAGCACAGTTCATAGACTGGGGTACAGAAGGATCATTGCAGAGAGCAGAGGTTTCAGACTGAGGTGCAGATTGACTGTTACAGAGAGCATAATTTAAAGTCTGAGGTGCAAAAGCATTATTATAGAAAGAAGAGTTTGGCAATTGGGGTGCAGAAAAACTGTTAAAGAGAGAAGAGGTTGGAGACTTCTTTACAGAAGGACTGTTACAAAGAGCAGAGTTTGTAGACTGGGGTGAAGAAGGACCATTGCAGAGAGCAGAGGGTGGAGCCTGGGGAGAAGAAGGATTGTTAAAGAGAGCAGAGGATGGAGACTGGGTTGCATAAGGAGTGTTACCGAGAGCAGAGTTTGGAAATTCTGGTTCAGAAGAACTGTTAAAGCGAGCAGAGTTTTGATACTGGGGTTCAGATGGATTGTTACAGAGTGCAGAGGTTTGATCGGGTGCAGCCGGACTGTAACAGAGAGTAGAGCTTCAAGACTGGGTTGCAGAAGAACTGTTACAGAGAGCAGAGTTGGAGACTGCAGTGCAGAAGGCTATTACAGAGAGCATTGGTTGGAGACTGAGGTACAGAAGGATCATTACAGAGAGCAGAAGTTGGATACTGAGTTGCTAAAGGACTGTTACAGAGAGCAGACGTTGGAGACTGGGATGAAGAAATTATGATACAGAAAGCAGAGGTGTGAGACTGGGGTGTAGAACGACCATTACAGAGAGCAGAAGTTGTAGACTGGCGTGCAGAAGGAGTGTTTCAGAGAGCAGAGTTTGGAGACTGGGGTGCATAAGACCTGCTACAGAGAGCAGAGGTTTGAGACAGGGTTGCAGAACGACTGTTATAGAGAGCAGAGTTTTGAGGCTGGGTTGCAGAAGGATCTTACAGAGAGGAATGGTTGGTGACTGTGGTGCAGGACGAATGTTACAGAGAGCAGTTATTGGAGACTGGGGGGGCAGAAGGATTGTGCAGAGAGCAGAGGTTTCAGACTGAGTTGCAGAAGGACTGTAACAGAGAGCAGAGGTTGGAGACTGAAATGCAGCAAGACTCTTACAGAGAGCAGAGTTTGGTTACTGAGGTGCAAAAAAACTGTTACAGAAAGCAGAGGTTGGAAATTGGGGTACAGAGAGACCGTTACAGAGAGCAGAGTTTAGAGACTTGTGTGAAGAAGGACTGTTGCAGAGAGCAGAATTTGAAGACTGAGGTGAAGAAGGCCTGTTGCAGACAGCAGAGGTGTAAGACTGAGGTACAGAAGGATTATTGCAGAGAGCAGAGTTGGAGACTTGGCTGCAGAAGGACTGTTACACAGAGCACACGTTGCAGACTTGGTGCAAAAGGAATTTTGCAGATAGCAGAGGTTGGAGTCTCGGGTGCATAAGGACTGTTGCAGATAGCAGAGATTGGATATGAGGTGAAGAAGGACTGTTACATAGAGCAGAGGTTGTAGACTGGGGTGCAGAAGAACTGATACAGAAAGTAGAGGTTGGAGACTGGGGTGCAGAAGAACTGTTACAGAGAAAAGAGTTTGGAGACTGCGGTACGGAAGGACTGTTACAGAGAGTAGAGTTTGGCGACTGGGGTGCATAAGGAGTGTCGCAAAGAACAGAGTTTGGAGACTGAGGTGAAGAAGGACTGTTACAGAGAGCAGAGTTTTTAGACAAGGTTGCAGAAGGATCCTACAGAGAGCAGAGTTTGTAGACCGAGGTGAACCAGGAGTGTTACAGAGAGCAGAGGTTGGAGAGTGATGTGCAGAGGGACTGTTACAGAGAGCAGAGTTTGGAGACTGGGGTGCAGAAGGACTGTTGCAGATACCAGAGGTTAAAGACTGGGGTGTAGAAGGACTGTTGCAGAAAACAGAAGTTGGAATCTGGCGTGCTGACGGACTGTTGAAGAGAGCAGATGTAGGAGACTGAGCTGCAGAAGGACTGTTACAAAGAGCAGATTTTTTGCGACTGGGGTGCAGAAGGACTGATACAGAGAACAGAGTTTGGAGACTGGGGTGCAGAAGGCCTGTTACAGAGAGCAGAGGTTGGAGACTGGGTTGCAGAAGGGCTGTTACAGAGAGCAGAATTTGTAGACTGGGTTGCAGAAGGATCTTACGTGGGGCAGAGTTGGAGACTGAGGTGCAGAAGGACTGTTACGGAGAGCAGAGTTAGGAGACTGGGGTGCAGAAGGATTGTTGGAGACAGCAGAGTTTCCAGACTGAGGTGCAGAAGGACTGTTGCAGAGATCAGATGTTGGAGACTTGGGTGCAGAAGGACTGTTGCAGAGAGCAGATGTTGGAGTCTTGTATTCAGAAGGATCCTTGCAGATAGCAGAGGATGTCACTGAGGTGCAGAAGGACTATTACACAGAGAAGAGTTTGAAGACTGAGTTGAAGAAGGACAGTAACAGAGAGCAGATATGAGAGACAGGGGTGCAGGACTGATACAGAGCAAAAGTTGAAGACTGAGGTACAGAAAGACTGTTACACAGAGCAAAGGTTGGAGACTCGGGTGCAGAAGGATTATTGCAGAGAGCAGAGTTTTCAGACTGAGGTACAGAAGAACTGTTGAGAGCAGATGTTGGAGATTGGGGTTCAAAAGGACTGTTGCAGCGAGCAGGAGTTGGAGACTGGGGTGTAAAGTGATCGTTGCAGAGAGCAGAGTTTTGACACTGGGGTGCAGAAGGACTGATACAGAGAGCAGAGTTTGGAGACTGGGGTGCAGAAGGTCTTTTACAGAGAGCAGAGTTTGGAGAGTGAGGTGCCGAAAAACTGTTACAGAGAACAGAGTTTGGAGACTGGGTTGCAGAAATATCTTACATAGAGCGGAAGTTTGAGACTGAGGTGTAGAAGCACTGTTACAGAGAGTAGAGGTTGGAGACTCAGGTGCAGAAAGACCGTTCCAGAGAGCAGTGGTTTGAGACTGAGGTGCAGAAGGATTGTTGCAGAGAGCAGAGGTTGGAGACTGGGGTCTAGGAGGACTGTAGAAGAGAGCACAGTTTGGAGACTAAGGTGCAGAGGGACAGTTACACAGAGCACAGGTTGGAGACTAGGGTGCAGAAGGACTGATACATAAAGCAGAGGTTGGAGACTCGGGTGTATAAGTATTATTACAGAGTGCAGAGTTTGGAGAATGCAGTATGGAAGGACTGTTATAGAGAGCACAGGTTGGAGACTGGGGTGCAGAAGGACTGTTGCAGAGAGCAAATGTTGGAAACTGGAATGCAAAAGGACTGTTGCAGAGAGCAGAGCATGGAGACTGGGGTGCAGAAGGGCTGTTGAAGAGAGCAGAGGTTGCAGACTGAGTTGCAGAAGGACTGTTACAGAGGGCAGAGTTTTGAGACTGTGGTGCAAAACGACTGATACAGAAAGCAGAGGCTGGATACTGGGGTGCATTAGGACCCTTATGGAGAACAGCGGTTTGAGACTGTGGTACAGAAGGACTGTTACAGAGAGCAGAGATAGGAAACTGGCGTGCAAAAGAACTGATGTAGAGACCAGAGGTTGGAGACTGGGTTGTTGAAGGATTGTTGGGGGGAGTAGAGTAATGAGACTGGGGTATAGAAGGACTGTTGCAGAGAGCAGAGTTTGGAGACTGCGGTGTAAAAAAACTTTTTCAGAGAGCAGACGTTGGAAACTGGGGTGCAGAAGGAACGTTGGTGGGAGCAGAGTATGGAGACTGGGGTCTAGAAGTACTGTTTCAGAGAGCGGAGGTTGGAGACTGGGATGTATAAGGACTGTTTCAGAGAGCAGATGTTGGAGACTTGTATGCCAAAGGACTGTTGCATAGAGCAGAGGTTGGAGACTGGGGTGCAGAAGGATTATTGCAGAGAGCAGAGTTTTAAGACTGAGGTACTGAAGAACTGTTGCAGAGAGCAGATGTTGGAGATTTTGGTTCAGAAGAACTGTTACAGAGAGCAGAGTTTTGAGACTAGGGTGAAGAAGGATCATTGCAGAGAGCAGAATTTAGAGACTGGCGTGCAGAAGGACGGTTTCGGAAAGCAGAGTTTGGAGACTGAGGTGAAGAAGGACTGTAAAGAGAGCAGAGGTTGGTTACTGGGGTGCAGAAGGACTGATACAGAAAGCAGAGGTTGAAGACTAAGGTGCAGAAGGACTGTTTCAGAGAGCAGAGTTTGGAGACTGGGTTGGAGAAGGACTGTTGCAGAGAGTAGATTTTGGAGACTTGGGTGCAGAAAGATTGGTGGTGCGAGCAGAGTATAGAGACTGGGGTGTAGAAGGACTGTTGCAGACAACAGAGGTTGGAGTCTGAGGTGCAGAAAGACCATTGCAGAAAGCAGAGTTTAGAAAACTGGGTTTCAGCAGGAACATACAGAGAGCAGAGTTTTGACACTGAGGTGCAGAAGGACTGTTGCAGAGAGGAGAGGTTGAAGATTGGGGCGCAGAAGTACTTTTGCAGAGAACAGAGGTTGGATTCTGAGGTGCAGAAAGACTGTTACAGAGAGGAGAGGTTGGAGACTGGTGTGCAGAATGACTGATACATTTTGCAGATTTTGGAGACTCGGGTGCAGGAAGACTGTTACAGACAGCAGAGGTTGGAGACTGCAGTACAGAAGGACTGTTACAGAGAGAAGAGGTTGAAGACTGGGGTGCAGAGGTTGCAGAGTGAGGTGCAGAAGGACTGTTACAGAGAGCAAAATATGGATACTGTGCTGCAGAAGGACTGATACAGAAAGCGGAGTTTGGAAACTGGGGTGTAGAAGGACTGTTACAGAGAGCAGAGTTTTAAGACTGGTTTGGAGAACAACTGTTGCAGACAGCAGATGTTGGAGACTGGGGTGCCCAAGAAATGTTGAAGAGAGCAGAGGTTGCAGACTCAGGTGTAGACGGACTGTTGCAGAGAGCAGAGTTTGGAGACTGTGGTGCATAAGCACTGATACAGATAGCAGTGTTTGGAGACTGGGGTGAAGAAGGACCCTTACAGAGAACAGTGGTTGAAGACTGCAGTACAGAACAACTGTTTTTGAGAATAAGGTTGGAGACTGGGGTGCAGAGGGACCATTGCAGAGAGCAGAGGTTAGAGACTGGGCTGCAGAAGGAATGTTACAGAGAGCAGAATTTGGAAACTGGGTACAGAAGGATCTTCCAGAGAGCAGAGGTTGGAGACTGGGTTGTAGAGAGACTGTTGCAGAGCAGACATTGGAGACTGAGGTGCAGAAGGATCGTGGCAGAGAACAGATTATGGAGACTGGGGTATAGAAGGACTGTTGCAGAAAGCAGTTGTTGAATACTGAGGTGCAGAATGACTGTTTCAGAAAGCAGAGTTTGGAAACAGGGGTGCAGAAGGACTGATACAGAGAGCAGAGATTAAAGACTGAGGTGCAGAAGAAATGTTACAGAGAGCAGAGGTTTGAGACTGGGGTGCAGAAGGACTGATACCGAAAGCAGAGGTGAGATACTGGGGTCCAGAAGGACCGTTACAGAGAGCTGAGGTTGGAGACTGCAGTACAGAAGGACTTTTACAGAGAGCATATGATGCAGACTGTGGTGCAGAAGGACTGTTGCAGAAAACAGAAGTTGAAGACTGGGGTGCATAAGGACCGTTGCTGAGAGCAGAGGATAAAGACTAATGTGCAGAAGAATTGTTACAGAGAGCATAGGTTGGAGACTGGGGTGCAGAAGGACTGTTACAGAGAGTAGAGTTTGGAGACTTGGGTGCAGAAGGATATTTCAAAGAGCTGAGATTGGGGACTTGGGTAGAGAAGGACTGTTGCGGAGAGTAGTGTTTGGAAAGTGGGGTGCATAAGGACCGTTACTGAGAGCAGAGGTTAAAGACTGATGTGCAGAAGGATCGTTGCAGAGAGCAGAGGTTGATGACTGTGGTGCAGAAGGCCTCTTACTGAGAGCAGAGTTTGGTACTGGGGAGCATTAAAACTGTTACAGAGAGCAGAGTTAGGAGACTGAGGTGCAGAAGGACTGTTGCAGAGATCAGATGTTGGAGACTTGGGTGCAGAATGACTGTTGCAGAGAGCAGATGTTGGAGACTGAAATTCAGAAGGATCCTTGCAGATAGCAGAGGTTGACACTGGGGTGCAGAAGGACTGTTACACAGAGCAGAGGTTGAAGACTGAGGTGAAGAAGGACAGTTACAGAGAGCAAATGTGAGAGACAGGGGTGCAGGACTGATACAGAGCAGAAGTTGAAGACTGAGGTACAGAAGGACTGTTACACAGAGCAGAGGTTGGAGACTCGGGTGCAGAAGGATTATTGCAGAGAGCAGAGTTTTCAGACTGAGGTACAGAAGAACTGTTGAGAGCAGATGTTGGAGATTGGGGTTCAAAAGGACTGTTGCAGCGAGAAGGGTTTGGAAACTGTGGTGCAGAATGATCATTGCAGAGAGCAGAGGTTGAACACTTGGGTGCAGGAGGACTGATACAGAGAGCAGAGGTTGCAGACTGGGGTGCAGAAGGTTTTTACAGAGAGCAGAGTTTGGAGAGTGAGGTGCCGAAAAACTGTTACAGAGAACAGAGTTTGGAGACTGGGTTGCAGAAGGATCTTACATAGAGCAGAAGTTTGAGACTGAGGTGTAGAAGCACTGTTACAGAGAGTAGAGGTTGGAGACTCAGGTGCAGATAGACCGTTGCAGAGAGCAGTGGTTGGAGACTGAGGTGCAGAAGGATTGTTACAGAGAGCAGAGGTTGGAGACTGGGGTCTAGGAGGACTGTAGCAGAGAGCACAGTTTGGAGACTAAGGTGCAGAGGGACAGTTACACAGAGCACAGGTTGGAGACTAGGGTGCAGAAGGACTGATACATAAAGCAGAGGTTGGAGACTCGGGTGCAAATGTACCCATACAAAGTGCAGAGGTTGGAGAATGCAGTACAAAAGGACTGTTGTAGAGAGCACAGGTTGGAGACTGGGGTGCAGAAGGACTGTTGCAGAGAGGAAATGTTGGAGACTGGGGTGAAAAAAGACTGTTGCAGAGAGCAGAGCATGGAGACTGGGGTGCAGAAGGACTGTTGCAGAGAGCAGAAATTGCAGACGGATTTGAAGAAGGACTGTTACAGAGGGCAGAGTTTTTAGACTGTGGTGCAAAACGACTGATACAGAAAGCAGAGCTGGATACTGGGGTGCATAAGAACCCTTATGGAGAACAGCGGTTTGAGACTGTGGTACAGAAGGACTGTTACAGAGAGCAGAGATAGGAAACTGGCGTGCAAAAGAACTGATGTAGAGACCAGAGGTTGGAGACTGGGTTGCTGAAGGATTGTTGGGGGGAGTAGAGTAATGAGACTGGGGTATAGAAGGACTGTTGCAGAGAGCACAGTTCATAGACTGGGGTACAGAAGGATCATTGCAGAGAGCAGAGGTTTCAGACTGAGGTGCAGATTGACTGTTACAGAGAGCATAATTTAAAGTCTGAGGTGCAAAAGCATTATTATAGAAAGAAGAGTTTGGCAATTGGGGTGCAGAAAAACTGTTAAAGAGAGAAGAGGTTGGAGACTTCTTTACAGAAGGACTGTTACAAAGAGCAGAGTTTGTAGACTGGGGTGAAGAAGGACCATTGCAGAGAGCAGAGGGTGGAGCCTGGGGAGAAGAAGGATTGTTAAAGAGAGCAGAGGATGGAGACTGGGTTGCATAAGGAGTGTTACCGAGAGCAGAGTTTGGAAATTCTGGTTCAGAAGAACTGTTAAAGCGAGCAGAGTTTTGATACTGGGGTTCAGATGGATTGTTACAGAGTGCAGAGGTTTGATTCGGGTGCAGCCGGACTGTAACAGAGAGTAGAGCTTCAAGACTGGGTTGCAGAAGAACTGTTACAGAGAGCAGAGGTTGGAGACTGCAGTGCAGAAGGCCTATTACAGAGAGCATTGGTTGGAGACTGAGGTACAGAAGGATCATTACAGAGAGCAGAAGTTGGATACTGAGTTGCTAAAGGACTGTTACAGAGAGCAGACGTTGGAGACTGGGATGAAGAATTATGATACAGAAAGCAGAGGTGTGAGACTGGGGTGTAGAACGACCATTACAGAGAGCAGAAGTTGTAGACTGGCGTGCAGAAGGAGTGTTTCAGAGAGCAGAGTTTGGAGACTGGGGTGCATAAGACCTGCTACAGAGAGCAGAGGTTTGAGACAGGGTTGCAGAACGACTGTTATAGAGAGCAGAGTTTTGAGGCTGGGTTGCAGAAGGATCTTACAGAGAGGAATGGTTGGTGACTGTGGTGCAGGACGAATGTTACAGAGAGCAGTTATTGGAGACTGGGGGGGCAGAAGGATTGTGCAGAGAGCAGAGGTTTCAGACTGAGTTGCAGAAGGACTGTAACAGAGAGCAGAGGTTGGAGACTGAAATGCAGCAAGACTCTTACAGAGAGCAGAGTTTGGTTACTGAGGTGCAAAAAAACTGTTACAGAAAGCAGAGGTTGGAAATTGGGGTACAGAGAGACCGTTACAGAGAGCAGAGTTTAGAGACTTGTGTGAAGAAGGACTGTTGCAGAGAGCAGAATTTGAAGACTGAGGTGAAGAAGGCCTGTTGCAGACAGCAGAGGTGTAAGACTGAGGTACAGAAGGATTATTGCAGAGAGCAGAGTTGGAGACTTGGCTGCAGAAGGACTGTTACACAGAGCACACGTTGCAGACTTGGTGCAAAAGGAATTTTGCAGATAGCAGAGGTTGGAGTCTCGGGTGCATAAGGACTGTTGCAGATAGCAGAGATTGGATATGAGGTGAAGAAGGACTGTTACATAGAGCAGAGGTTGTAGACTGGGGTGCAGAAGAACTGATACAGAAAGTAGAGGTTGGAGACTGGGGTGCAGAAGAACTGTTACAGAGAAAAGAGTTTGGAGACTGCGGTACGGAAGGACTGTTACAGAGAGTAGAGTTTGGCGACTGGGGTGCATAAGGAGTGTCGCAAAGAACAGAGTTTGGAGACTGAGGTGAAGAAGGACTGTTACAGAGAGCAGAGTTTTTAGACAAGGTTGCAGAAGGATCCTACAGAGAGCAGAGTTTGTAGACCGAGGTGAACCAGGAGTGTTACAGAGAGCAGAGGTTGGAGAGTGATGTGCAGAGGGACTGTTACAGAGAGCAGAGTTTGGAGACTGGGGTGCAGAAGGACTGTTGCAGATACCAGAGGTTAAAGACTGGGGTGTAGAAGGACTGTTGCAGAAAACAGAAGTTGGAATCTGGGGTGCTGACGGACTGTTGAAGAGAGCAGATGTAGGAGACTGAGCTGCAGAAGGACTGTTACAAAGAGCAGATTTTTTGCGACTGGGGTGCAGAAGGACTGATACAGAGAACAGAGTTTGGAGACTGGGGTGCAGAAGGCCTGTTACAGAGAGCAGAGGTTGGAGACTGGGTTGCAGAAGGGCTGTTACAGAGAGCAGAATTTGTAGACTGGGTTGCAGAAGGATCTTACGTGGGGCAGAGTTTGGAGACTGAGGTGCAGAAGGACTGTTACGGAGAGCAGAGTTAGGAGACTGGGGTGCAGAAGGATTGTTGGAGACAGCAGAGTTTCCAGACTGAGGTGCAGAAGGACTGTTGCAGAGATCAGATGTTGGAGACTTGGGTGCAGAAGGACTGTTGCAGAGAGCAGATGTTGGAGTCTTGTATTCAGAAGGATCCTTGCAGATAGCAGAGGATGTCACTGAGGTGCAGAAGGACTATTACACAGAGAAGAGTTTGAAGACTGAGTTGAAGAAGGACAGTAACAGAGAGCAGATATGAGAGACAGGGGTGCAGGACTGATACAGAGCAAAAGTTGAAGACTGAGGTACAGAAAGACTGTTACACAGAGCAAAGGTTGGAGACTCGGGTGCAGAAGGATTATTGCAGAGAGCAGAGTTTTCAGACTGAGGTACAGAAGAACTGTTGAGAGCAGATGTTGGAGATTGGGGTTCAAAAGGACTGTTGCAGCGAGCAGGAGTTGGAGACTGGGGTGTAAAGTGATCGTTGCAGAGAGCAGAGTTTTGACACTGGGGTGCAGAAGGACTGATACAGAGAGCAGAGTTTGGAGACTGGGGTGCAGAAGGTCTTTTACAGAGAGCAGAGTTTGGAGAGTGAGGTGCCGAAAAACTGTTACAGAGAACAGAGTTTGGAGACTGGGTTGCAGAAATATCTTACATAGAGCGGAAGTTTGAGACTGAGGTGTAGAAGCACTGTTACAGAGAGTAGAGGTTGGAGACTCAGGTGCAGAAAGACCGTTCCAGAGAGCAGTGGTTTGAGACTGAGGTGCAGAAGGATTGTTGCAGAGAGCAGAGGTTGGAGACTGGGGTCTAGGAGGACTGTAGAAGAGAGCACAGTTTGGAGACTAAGGTGCAGAGGGACAGTTACACAGAGCACAGGTTGGAGACTAGGGTGCAGAAGGACTGATACATAAAGCAGAGGTTGGAGACTCGGGTGTATAAGTATTATTACAGAGTGCAGAGTTTGGAGAATGCAGTATGGAAGGACTGTTATAGAGAGCACAGGTTGGAGACTGGGGTGCAGAAGGACTGTTGCAGAGAGCAAATGTTGGAAACTGGAATGCAAAAGGACTGTTGCAGAGAGCAGAGCATGGAGACTGGGGTGCAGAAGGGCTGTTGAAGAGAGCAGAGGTTGCAGACTGAGTTGCAGAAGGACTGTTACAGAGGGCAGAGTTTTGAGACTGTGGTGCAAAACGACTGATACAGAAAGCAGAGGCTGGATACTGGGGTGCATTAGGACCCTTATGGAGAACAGCGGTTTGAGACTGTGGTACAGAAGGACTGTTACAGAGAGCAGAGATAGGAAACTGGCGTGCAAAAGAACTGATGTAGAGACCAGAGGTTGGAGACTGGGTTGTTGAAGGATTGTTGGGGGGAGTAGAGTAATGAGACTGGGGTATAGAAGGACTGTTGCAGAGAGCAGAGTTTGGAGACTGCGGTGTAAAAAAACTTTTTCAGAGAGCAGACGTTGGAAACTGGGGTGCAGAAGGAACGTTGGTGGGAGCAGAGTATGGAGACTGGGGTCTAGAAGTACTGTTTCAGAGAGCGGAGGTTGGAGACTGGGATGTATAAGGACTGTTTCAGAGAGCAGATGTTGGAGACTTGTATGCCAAAGGACTGTTGCATAGAGCAGAGGTTGGAGACTGGGGTGCAGAAGGATTATTGCAGAGAGCAGAGTTTTAAGACTGAGGTACTGAAGAACTGTTGCAGAGAGCAGATGTTGGAGATTTTGGTTCAGAAGAACTGTTACAGAGAGCAGAGTTTTGAGACTAGGGTGAAGAAGGATCATTGCAGAGAGCAGAATTTAGAGACTGGCGTGCAGAAGGACGGTTTCGGAAAGCAGAGTTTGGAGACTGAGGTGAAGAAGGACTGTAAAGAGAGCAGAGGTTGGTTACTGGGGTGCAGAAGGACTGATACAGAAAGCAGAGGTTGAAGACTAAGGTGCAGAAGGACTGTTTCAGAGAGCAGAGTTTGGAGACTGGGTTGGAGAAGGACTGTTGCAGAGAGTAGATTTTGGAGACTTGGGTGCAGAAAGATTGGTGGTGCGAGCAGAGTATAGAGACTGGGGTGTAGAAGGACTGTTGCAGACAACAGAGGTTGGAGTCTGAGGTGCAGAAAGACCATTGCAGAAAGCAGAGTTTAGAAACTGGGTTTCAGCAGGAACATACAGAGAGCAGAGTTTTGACACTGAGGTGCAGAAGGACTGTTGCAGAGAGGAGAGGTTGAAGATTGGGGCGCAGAAGTACTTTTGCAGAGAACAGAGGTTGGATTCTGAGGTGCAGAAAGACTGTTACAGAGAGGAGAGGTTGGAGACTGGTGTGCAGAATGACTGATACATTTTGCAGATTTTGGAGACTCGGGTGCAGGAAGACTGTTACAGACAGCAGAGGTTGGAGACTGCAGTACAGAAGGACTGTTACAGAGAGAAGAGGTTGAAGACTGGGGTGCAGAGGTTGCAGAGTGAGGTGCAGAAGGACTGTTACAGAGAGCAAAATATGGATACTGTGCTGCAGAAGGACTGATACAGAAAGCGGAGTTTGGAAACTGGGGTGTAGAAGGACTGTTACAGAGAGCAGAGTTTTAAGACTGGTTTGGAGAACAACTGTTGCAGACAGCAGATGTTGGAGACTGGGGTGCCCAAGAAATGTTGAAGAGAGCAGAGGTTGCAGACTCAGGTGTAGACGGACTGTTGCAGAGAGCAGAGTTTGGAGACTGTGGTGCATAAGCACTGATACAGATAGCAGTGTTTGGAGACTGGGGTGAAGAAGGACCCTTACAGAGAACAGTGGTTGAAGACTGCAGTACAGAACAACTGTTTTTGAGAATAAGGTTGGAGACTGGGGTGCAGAGGGACCATTGCAGAGAGCAGAGGTTAGAGACTGGGCTGCAGAAGGAATGTTACAGAGAGCAGAATTTGGAAACTGGGTACAGAAGGATCTTCCAGAGAGCAGAGGTTGGAGACTGGGTTGTAGAGAGACTGTTGCAGAGCAGACATTGGAGACTGAGGTGCAGAAGGATCGTGGCAGAGAACAGATTATGGAGACTGGGGTATAGAAGGACTGTTGCAGAAAGCAGTTGTTGAATACTGAGGTGCAGAATGACTGTTTCAGAAAGCAGAGTTTGGAAACAGGGGTGCAGAAGGACTGATACAGAGAGCAGAGATTAAAGACTGAGGTGCAGAAGAAATGTTACAGAGAGCAGAGGTTTGAGACTGGGGTGCAGAAGGACTGATACCGAAAGCAGAGGTGAGATACTGGGGTCCAGAAGGACCGTTACAGAGAGCTGAGGTTGGAGACTGCAGTACAGAAGGACTTTTACAGAGAGCATATGATGCAGACTGTGGTGCAGAAGGACTGTTGCAGAAAACAGAAGTTGAAGACTGGGGTGCATAAGGACCGTTGCTGAGAGCAGAGGATAAAGACTAATGTGCAGAAGAATTGTTACAGAGAGCATAGGTTGGAGACTGGGGTGCAGAAGGACTGTTACAGAGAGTAGAGTTTGGAGACTTGGGTGCAGAAGGATATTTCAAAGAGCTGAGATTGGGGACTTGGGTAGAGAAGGACTGTTGCGGAGAGTAGTGTTTGGAAAGTGGGGTGCATAAGGACCGTTACTGAGAGCAGAGGTTAAAGACTGATGTGCAGAAGGATCGTTGCAGAGAGCAGAGGTTGATGACTGTGGTGCAGAAGGCCTCTTACTGAGAGCAGAGTTTGGTACTGGGGAGCATTAAAACTGTTACAGAGAGCAGAGTTTGGAGACTGGGTTGCAGAAGATTCTTTCAGAGAGCAGAGTTTGGAGACTGAGGTGCAGAAGGACTGTTATAGAGAGCAGAGGTTGGAGAGTGGGGTGCAGAAGGACTGTTTAAAGAGCAGAGGTTGGAGATTGGGGTATAGAAGGACTGTTGAACAGAGCAGATGTTGGAGATTGGGGTGCAAAAAGACTGTTGCAGAGAGCAGATGTTGGAGACTGAGGTGTAGAAGGACTGTTACAGAGTGCAGATGTTTGAGACTGGCGTACAAAAGGATCGTTGTGGAGAGAAGTTGGAGACTGAGGTGCAGAAAGATCATTGAAGAGAGCAGAGTTCAGAGACTTGGGTGAAGAAGCATCATTACCAAGAGCAGAGGTTTGAGACTGGACTGCAGAAGGACTTCTACAAAAAAGCACAGTTAGGAGACTCTGGTTCAGAAGGAATGTTTCAGAGAGCAGAGGTTGGAGATGGGGGTGCAGGAGGACTCTTGCAGAAAGCAGAGGTCGGAGACTGAGGTGCAGAAAGACTGTTAAAGAGAGCAGAGTTTGGAGACTAGGGTGCAGGAGGACTTATAGAGAAAGCAGATGTTGAAGACTGGGGTTCAGAAGGACATTTGCAGAGAACAGAGTTTGGAGACTAGGGTGCAGAAGCACCTTTGTAGAGAGCAGAGGTTGGAGACTGAGGTGCAGAATTATTGTTACAGAGAGCAGAGTTTGGAGACTTTGGTGCAGAAGAATTGTTACAGAGAGTAGAGTTTGGTGACTCAGGTGCAGAAGGACCATTACAGAGAGCAGAGATTGGAGACTGGGGTACAAAAGGACTTTTACAGAGAGCAGATATTGGAGACTGGGTAGCGGAAGGACTTTTGCAAAAACAGAGGTTTAATACAGGGTTGCAGAAGGTACATTGCAGAGAGCAGAGGTTGGAGACTGAGGTGCAGAAGGATTGTAACAGAGGCCAGAGTTTGGAGACTGTGGTGCAGAAGAACTGTTACAGAGAGTAGAGTTTGGAGACTGGGTTTCAGAAGCATATTACAGCGAGCAGAGGTTGGAGACTGGGGTGAAGAAGGACTTCTGCAGAGAGCAGAATTTGGAGACTGGGGTGCAGAAGGATTGTTACAGAGAGCAGAGGTTGGATACTGGGGTGCAGAAAGACTTGTGCATAGAGCAGAAATTGGAGATTTGGGTGCAGAAGGAACTGTTGCAGAGAGCAGAAGTTGGAGACTGAGGTTCAGAAGGACTGTTATCGAGAGCATAAGATTAAGACAGGGGTGCAGAATAAATGATTCAAAAAGCAGAGATTGAAGACTGGGGTACAGGAGGACCATTACAGAGAGCAGATGTTGGAGTCTCCAATACAGAAGGACTCTTACAAAGAGCAGAGGTTGGAGACTGGGGTGCAGAAGGACTGATGCATAGAATAGATACTGGAGACTGGGGTCCAGAAGGACTGTAGCAGAGAGCAGACGTTGGAGACTAAGGTGCAGAAGGACAGTTACACAGAGCAGAGTTTGGAGACTGGAGTGCAGAAGCACTGACAAAAAAAGCAGAATTTGGAGATTCGGGTGCAGAAGTATTTTTACAGAGAGCAGAGTTTCGAGAATGAAGTACAGAAGGACTCTTACAGAAAGCAGAGTTTGGACACTGGGGTGGAGAATGACTGTTGCAGATAGCAGATATTGGAGACTGGGGTGCAGAAGGAATGTTGCAGAGAGCAAAGGATGAAGACTGGGGTGCACAAGGACTGTTGCAGAGAGCAGAGGATTGAGACTGGGGTTTAGAAGGTGTGTTGCAGAGAGCAGACGTTTGAGACAGGTGTGCAGAAGAATCGTTTGGACGAGCAGAGTATGGAGACTGGGGTGTCGAAGGACTGTTTCAGAGAGCAGATGTTGGAGCCTGTGGTGCACAAGGACTGTTGCATAGAGCAGAGTTTGGAAATTCAGTACAGAAGAACTGTTACAGAGAGCAGAGATTGAAGACTGGGGTGTAGAAGGACTATTGCAGAGAGCAGAATTTGGAGATAGGTTCCAGAAGGACTGTTACAGCGAAAAGGGTTTTTAGACTGTTGTGCAGACGGTTCTTATAGAGAGCAGAGGTAGGAGACTGGGGTGCAGAAGGACTGTTTTAGAGAGAAGAGGTAGGAGGCTGGGGTGAAAAATGAGTTTTGAAGAGAGCAGATGTTGGACACTGGGATGCAAAAGGACTACTGCAGAGAGCAGAAGATGGAGACTGGGGTGAAGAAGGACTGTTGCAGAGACCAGAGGTTGCAGACTGATTTGCAGAAGGACTGATGTAGGGAACAGATGTTGGAGCCTGGGGTGCAGAAGGATCGTTTAGGCGAGCAGAGTATGGAGACTATGATGTAGAAAGACTTTTGCAGAGAGCAGATGTTTGAGACTTGGGTGCAGAAGGACTGTTGCATAGAGCAGTGATTGGAGACTGACATACAGAAGGAGTGTTACAGAGACAGAGGTTGGAGACTGGGTTACAGATGGATTACTGCAGAGAGCAGAGTTTTCAGACTGAGTTACAGAATAATTGTTGCAGGAAGCCGATGTTGGAGACTGGGGTTCAAAAGGACTGTTGCAGTTAGCAGAGGTTTGAGCCTGGTGTGCAGAAGGATCGTTGCAGAGAGCAGAGGTTGGAGACTGAGGTGCAGAAGGATCGTTGCAGTGAGCAGAGGTTCGAGACTGGGTGCAGAAGGATCGTTACAGAGAGCAGAGTTTGGAGACTGGGGTGCAGAAGGACTTTTACATAGAGCACAGGTTGGAGACTTGGGTGCAGAAGAAATGTTGCAGAGAGCAGAGATTGGAGACTGAGGTGCAGAAAAATTGTTGCAGAGAGCAGAGTTTAAAGACTGGGTTACAGAAGGACTGTTACAGAGAGGAGACATTGGAGACTGGGTTTCAGAAGGATCTTACAAGAAAGAGTTTGGAGACTGAGGTGCAGAAGGACTGTTACAGAAAGCGGAGGTTTGAGACTGAGGTGTAGAAGGATCATTACAAAGAGCAGAAGTTGGAGACTGGGGTGCAGACGGACTTTTACAGAGAGCAATGGTTTGATACTGGGGTGCAGAAGGAATGTTGCAGAGAGCAGAGGTTGGAGACTGAGGTTCAGAAGGACTGTTGCTGAGAGTAGAGGTTTGAGATTGGCGTGCAGAAGGACTGTTGCAGAGAGCAGGTTTTAGACTGCGATGTAGAAAAACTGTTGCAGAGAGTAGAGTTTGGAAATTGGGGTCCAGAAGGAGTATAGCAGAGAGCAGAGGTTGGAGACTAAGGTGCAGAAGTACAGTTACACAGAGCACAGTTTGGAAACTGGGGTGCAGAAGGACAGATACAGAAAGCAGATGTTGGAGACTGAGGTGCAGAAGGACTATGGCAGAGAGTGGAGGTTAGAGTCTAAAGTGCAGAAGGATCGTTACAAAGAGCAGAGTTTGGAGACTGGGGTGCAGATAGACTATTACAGAGAGCACAAGTTTGATACTGGGAAGCAGAAGGAATGTTGCAGAGAGCAGAGGTTGGAGACTGGGATGCAGAAGTAGTGCTGCTGAAAGCAGAGGTTGGAGACTGAGGTGCAGAAGGACTGTTACAGAGAGCACAGGTTGGAGACTGGGGTGCAAAAGGATTATATCAGAAAGCAGAGTTTTTAGACTGAGGTACAGAAGAAATGTTGCAGAGAGCAGTTGTTGTAAACTGGGTTGCACAAGGACTGTTGCAGCGAGCAGAGGTTGGAGACTGGTGTGAAGAAGGATCGTTGCAGTGAGAAGACGTTAGAGACTGGGGTGCAGGTGGACTGATACATAGAGCAGAGGTTAAAGACTGGAGTGCAGCAGGCCTGTCAGAGAGAGCACAATTTGAAGACTTGGGTAATGAAGGACTGTTACAGAGAGCAGAATTTGAAGACTGGGTTGCATAAGGATCTTACAGAGAGCAGAGAATGAAGACTGAGGTGCAGAAGCACTTTTACAGAAAGTAGAAGTTGGAGACTGAGGTCCAGAAGGACCGTTGCAGAGAATAGAGGTTGGAGACTTAGGTGCAGAAGGATTTTTTACAGAGAACAGAGTTTGGAAACAGGGGCGCAGAAGGTCTGAAAAAGAGAGCAGAGGTTTTAGACTGGGATGTACAAGGACTGTTTCAGAGAGTAGAGGTTGGAGATTTGGGTTCAGAAGGACTGTAGCAGAGAGCAGAGGTTGGAGACTAAGGTGCAGAAGTACCCTTACAGAGAGCAAAGTTTGGAGAATGCAGTACAGAAGGAATGTTACAGAGAGCAAAGTTTGGAGTCTGGGGTGCAGAATGACTGTTACAGAGAGCAGATGTTGGAGACTCGGGTGCAAAAGGACTGTTTTAGAGAACAGAGGATGGAGACTGGGGTGCAGAAGGACTGTTGCAGAGAGCAGAGGTTGCAGACTGAGTTGCAGAAAGATGGTTACAGAAGGCAGAATTTGGAAACTGTGTTTCCATCCACTGATACAGAAAGAACAGGTTCGATACTGGGGTGCATAAGGACCCTTACAGAGAACAGAGTTTGGAGACTGTGGTACAGAAGGAC
>NW_027522308.1:0-18679 GCF_052094955.1 Ictidomys tridecemlineatus | reverse complement strand
TTTCACCCAATCTGGATGAAACTTTCAGGTAATGATCTGTACACCAATCCCACTTGGCTCGCCAAATTTAGTACTTCTAGGTTAAACCGTTCATTGGCAGTAACCGGTTTCATTTTGAAGTTTCACTCTGTTTTCTCCTATAGGGATACATGTATTTGGAACTCTAAATCAAACACGGTTTGTGCTAGCTCTTTGAAACTTGACACAATAAAGCAGTTTCAAGTTCTATCTCTATGGTTTGTTTGCTGTTGATGTAGCCCTAAGCAGAGACTGGCGAGAATCACTTTCATGGAAAGGGCCTGCCAAGCTTCCAAAAAACTACGAGTTGCCTGAAATCTCAGCAAACACTTTTTCACCCAATTTGATGAAACTTTCAGGTAATGATCAGTACACCAATCTTACTTGGCTCGCCAAATTTAGTACTTCTAGGTTAAACCCTTCGTTGGCAGTAACCGGTTTCATTTTGAGGTTTCACTCTGTTTTCTCCTATAGGGATACATGTATTTGGAACTCTAAATCAAACACGGTTTGTTCTATCTCTTTGAAACTTGACACAATAAAGCAGTTTCAAGTTCTAACTCTATGGTTTGTTGCTGTTGATGTAGCCCTAAGCAGAGACTGGCGAGAATCACTTTCATGGAAAGGGCCTGCCAAGCTTCCAAAAAACTACGAGTTGCCTGAAATCTCAGCACACAGTTTTTCACCCAATCTTGATGAAACTTTCAGGTAATGATCAGTACACCAATCCCACTTGGCTCGCCAAATTTCGTTCTTCTAGGTTAAACCGTTCCTTGGCAGTAACCGGTTTCATTTTGAGGTTTCACTCTGTTTTCTCCTATAGGGATACATGTATTTGGAACTCTAAATCAAACACGGTTTGTGCTAGCTCTTTGAAACTTGACACAATAAAGCAGTTTCAAGTTCTATCTCTATGGTTTGTTTGCTGTTGATGTAGCCCTAAGCAGAGACTGGCGAGAATCACTTTCATGGAAAGGGCCTGCCAAGCTTCCAAAAAACTACGAGTTGCCTGAAATCTCAGCACACACCTTTTCACCCAATCTTGATGAAACTTTCAGGTAATGATCAGTACACCAATCTTACTTGGCTCGCCAAATTTAGTACTTCTAGGTTAAACCGTTCGTTGGCAGTAACCGATTTCACTTTGAGGTTTCAATCTGTTTTCTCTTATAGGGATACATGTATTTGGAACTCAAAATCAAACACGGTTTGTGCTATCTCTTTGAAACTTGACACAATAAAGCAGTTTCAAGTTCTAACTCTATGGTTTGTTGCTGTTGATGTAGCCCTAAGCAGAGACTGGGGAGAATCACTTTCATGGAAAAGGGCCTGCCAAGCTTCCAAAAAACTACGAGTTGCCTGAAATCTCAGCACACACTTTTTCACCCAATCTTGATGAAACTTTCAGGTAATGATCAGTACACCAATCCCACTTAGCTCGCCAAATTTCGTTCTTCTAGGTTAAACCGTTCTTTGGCAGTAACCGGTTTCATTTTGAGGTTTCACTCTGTTTTCTCCTATAGGGATACATGTATTTGGAACTCTAAATCAAACACGGTTTGTGCTAGCTCTTTGAAACTTGACACAATAAAGCAGTTTCAAGTTCTATCTCTATGGTTTGTTTGCTGTTGATGTAGCCCTAAGCAGAGACTGGCGAGAATCACTTTCATGGAAAAGGCCTGCCAAGCTTTCAAAAAACTACGAGTTGCCTGAAATCTCAGCAAACACTTTTTCAACCAATCTTGATGAAACTTTCAGGTAATGATCAGTACACCAATCTTACTTGGCTCGCCAAATTTAGTACTTCTAGGTTAAACCGTTCATTGGCAGTAACCGGTTTCATTTTGAGGTTTCACTCTGTTTTCTCCTATAGGGATACATGTATTTGGAACTCTAAATCAAACACGGTTTGTGCTAGCTCTTTGAAACTTGACACAATAAAGCAGTTTCAAGTTCTATCTCTATGGTTTGTTTGCTGTTGATGTAGCCCTAAGCAGAGACTGGCGAGAATCACTTTCATGAAAAGGGCCTGCCAAGCTTCCAAAAAACTACGACTTGCCTGAAATCTCAGCACACACTTTTTCACCCAATCTTGATGAAACTTTCAGGTAATGATCAGTACACCAATCCCACTTGGCTCGCCAAATTTCGTTCTTCTAGGTTAAACCGTTCGTTGGCAGTAACCGGTTTCATTTTGAGGTTTCACTCTGTTTTCTCCTATAGGGATACATGTATTTGGAACTCTAAATCAAACACGGTTTGTGCTAGCTTTTTGAAACTTGACACAATAAAGCAGTTTCAAGTTCTATCTCTATGGTTTGTTTGCTGTTGATGTAGCCCTAAGCAGAGACTGGCGAGAATCACTTTCATGGAAAGGGCCTGCCAAGCTTCCAAAAAACTACGAGTTGCCTGAAATCTCAGCAAACTCTTTTTCACCCAATGTTGATGAAACTTTCAGGTAATGATCAGTACACCAATCCCAGTTGGCTCACCAAATTTAGTACTTCTAGGTTAAACCGTTCGTTGGCAGTAACCGGTTTCATTTTGAGGTTTCACTCTGTTTTCTCCTATAGGGATACATGTATTTGGAACTCTAAATCAAACACGGTTTATGCTAGCTCTTTGAAACTTGACACAATAAAGCAGTTTCAAGTTCTATCTCTATGGTTTGTTTGCTGTTGATGTAGCCCTAAGCAGAGACTGGCGAGAATCACTTTCATGGAAAGGGCCTGCCAAGCTTCCAAAAAACTACGAGTTGCCTGAAATCTCAGCACACACTTTTTCACCCAATCTTGATGAAACTTTCAGGTAATGATCAGTACACCAATCCCACTTGGCTCGCCAAATTTGGTTCTTCTAGGTTAAACCGTTCGTTGGCAGTAACCGGTTTCATTTTGAGGTTTCACTCTGTTTTCTCCTATAGGGATACATGTATTTGGAACTCTAAATCAAACACGGATTGTGCTAGCTCTTTGAAACTTGACACAATAAAGCAGTTTCAAGTTCTATCTCTATGGATTGTTTGCTGTTGATGTAGCCCTAAGCAGAGACTGGAGAGATTCACTTTCATGGAAAGGGCCTGCCAAGCTTCCAAAAAACTACGACTTGCCTGAAATCTCAGCACACACTTTTTCACCCAATCTTGATGAAACTTTCAGGTAATGATCAGTACACCAATCCCACTTGGCTCGCCAAATTTCGTTCTTCTAGGTTAAACCCTTCGTTGGCAGTAACCGGTTTCATTTTGAGGTTTCACTCTGTTTTCTCCTATAGGGATACATGTATTTGGAACTCTAAATCAAACACGGATTGTGCTAGCTCTTTGAAACTTGAAACAATAAAGCAGTTTCAAGTTCTATCTCTATGGTTTTTTTGCTGTTGATGTAGCCCTAAGCAGAGACTGGCGAGAATCACTTTCATGGAAAGGGCCTGCCAAGCTTCCAAAAAACTACGAGTTGCCTGAAATCTCAGCACACACTTTTTCACCCAATCTTGATGAAACTTTCAGGTAATGATCAGTACACCAATCCCACTTGGCTCGCCAAATTTCGTTCTTCTAGGTTAAACCGTTCGTTGGCAGTAACCGGTTTCATTTTGAGGTTTCACTCTGTTTTCTCCTATAGGGATACATGTATTTGGAACTCTAAATCAAACACGGTTTGTGCCAGCTCTTTGAAACTTGACACAATAAACAGTTTCAAGTTCTATCTCTATGGTTTGTTTGCTGTTGATGTAGCCCTAAGCAGAGACTGGCGAGAATCACTTTCATGGAAAGGGCCTGCCAAGCTTCCAAAAAAATACGAGTTGCCTGAAATCTTAGCACACACTTTTTCACCCAATCTTATTGAAACTTTCAGGTAATGATCAGTACACCAATCTTACTTGGCTCGCCAAATTTAGTACTTCTAGGTTAAACCGTTCGTTGGCAGTAACCGGTTTCATTTTGAGGTTTCACTCTTTTTTCTCCTATAGGGATACATGTATTTGGAACTCTAAATCAAACACGGTTTGTGCTAGCTCTTTGAAACTTGACACAATAAAGCAGTTTCAAGTTCTATCTCTATGGTTTGTTTGCTGTTGATGTAGCCCTAAGCAGAGACTGGCGAGAATCACTTTCATGGAAAGGGCCTGCCAAGCTTCCAAAAAACTACGAGTTGCCTGAAATCTCAGCACACACTTTTTCACCCAATCTTGATGAAACTTTCAGGTAATGATCAGTACACCAATCCCACTTGGCTCGCCAAATTTCGTTCTTCTAGGTTAAACCGTTCGTTGGCAGTAACCGGTTTCATTTTGAGGTTTCACTCTGTTTTCTCCTATAGGGATACATGTATTTGGAACTCTAAATCAAACACGGTTTATGCTAGCTCTTTGAAACTAGACACAATAAAGCAGTTTCAAGTTCTATCTCTATGGATTGTTTGCTGTTGATGTAGCCCTAAGCAGAGACTGGAGAGATTCACTTTCATGGAAAGGGCCTGCCAAGCTTCCAAAAAACTACGACTTGCCTGAAATCTCAGCACACACTTTTTCACCCAATCTTGATGAAACTTTCAGGTAATGATCAGTACACCAATCCCACTTGGCTCGCCAAATTTCGTTCTTCTAGGTTAAACCGTTCTTTGGCAGTAACCGGTTTCATTTTGAGGTTTCACTCTGTTTTCTCCTATAGGGATACATGTATTTGGAACTCTAAATCAAACACGGTTTGTGCTAGCTCTTTGAAACTTGAAACAATAAAGCAGTTTCAAGTTCTATCTCTATGGTTTTTTTGCTGTTGATGTAGCCCTAAGCAGAGACTGGCGAGAATCACTTTCATGGAAAGGGCCTGCCAAGCTTCCAAAAAACTACGAGTTGCCTGAAATCTCAGCACACACTTTTTCACCCAATCTTGATGAAACTTTCAGGTAATGATCAGTACACCAATCCCACTTGGCTCGCCAAATTTCGTTCTTCTAGGTTAAACCGTTCGTTGGCAGTAACCGGTTTCATTTTGAGGTTTCACTCTGTTTTCTCCTATAGGGATACATGTATTTGGAACTCTAAATCAAACACGGTTTGTGCCAGCTCTTTGAAACTTGACACAATAAACAGTTTCAAGTTCTATCTCTATGGTTTGTTTGCTGTTGATGTAGCCCTAAGCAGAGACTGGCGAGAATCACTTTCATGGAAAGGGCCTGCCAAGCTTCCAAAAAACTACGAGTTGCCTGAAATCTCAGCACACACTTTTTCACCCAATCTTATTGAAACTTTCAGGTAATGATCAGTACACCAATCTTACTTGGCTCGCCAAATTTAGTACTTCTAGGTTAAACCGTTCGTTGGCAGTAACCGGTTTCATTTTGAGGTTTCACTCTGTTTTCTCCTATAGGGATACATGTATTTGGAACTCTAAATCAAACACGGTTTGTGCTAGCTCTTTGAAACTTGACACAATAAAGCAGTTTCAAGTTCTATCTCTATGGTTTGTTGCTGTTGATGTAGCCCTAAGCAGAGACTGGCGAGAATTACTTTCATGGAAAAGGGCCTGCCAAGCTTCCAAAAAACTAAGAGTTCCCTGAAATCTCAGTACACACTTTTTCACCCAATCTTGATGAAACTTTCAGGTAATGATCAGTACACCAATCCCACTTAGCTCGC
Organism: Ictidomys tridecemlineatus; assembly: GCF_052094955.1. Classification (NCBI taxonomy): domain Eukaryota; kingdom Metazoa; phylum Chordata; class Mammalia; order Rodentia; family Sciuridae; genus Ictidomys; species Ictidomys tridecemlineatus. The sequence continues at coordinate 13,021 of NW_027522308.1, read as the reverse complement.
CAAATTTCGTTCTTCTAGGTTAAACCGTTCTTTGGCAGTAACCGGTTTCATTTTGAGGTTTCACTCTGTTTTCTCCTATAGGGATACATGTATTTGGAACTCTAAATCAAACACGGTTTGTGCTAGCTCTTTGAAACTTGACACAATAAAGCAGTTTCAAGTTCTATCTCTATGGTTTTTTTGCTCTTGATGTAGCCCTAAGCAGAGACTGGCGAGAATCACTTTCATGGAAAGGGCCTGCCAAGCTTCCAAAAAACTACGAGTTGCCTGAAATCTCAGCACACACTTTTTCACCCAATCTTGATGAAACTTTCAGGTAATGATCAGTACACCAATCCCACTTGGCTCGCCAAATTTCGTTCTTCTAGGTTAAACCGTTCGTTGGCAGTAACCGGTTTCATTTTGAGGTTTCACTCTGTTTTCTCCTATATGGATACATGTATTTGGAACTCTAAATCAAACACGGTTTGTGCCAGCTCTTTGAAACTTGACACAATAAAGCAGTTTCAAGTTCTATCTCTATGGTTTGTTTGCTGTTGATGTAGCCCTAAGCAGAGACTGGCGAGAATCACTTTCATGAAAAGGGCCTGCCAAGCTTCCAAAAAACTACGAGTTGCCTGAAATCTCAGCAAACACTTTTTCACCCAATCTTGATGAAACTTTCAGGTAATGATCAGTACAACAATCTTACTTGGCTCGCCAAATTTAGTACTTCTAGGTTAAACCGTTCGTTGGCAGTAACCGGTTTCATTTTGAGGTTTCAATCTGTTTTCTCCTATAGGGATACATGTATTTGGAACTCTAAATCAAACACGGTTTGTGCTAGCTCTTTGAAACTTGACACAATAAAGCAGTTTCAAGTTCTATCTCTATGGTTTGTTGCTGTTGATGTAGCCCTAAGCAGAGACTGGGGAGAATCACTTTCATGGAAAAGGGCCTGCCAAGCTTCCAAAAAACTACGAGTTGCCTGAAATCTCAGCACACACTTTTTCACCCAATCTTGATGAAACTTTCAGGTAATGATCAGTACACCAATTTCAGTTAGCTCGCCAAATTTCGTTCTTCTAGGTTAAACCGTTCTTTGGCAGTAACCGGTTTCATTTTGAGGTTTCACTCTGTTTTCTCCTATAGGGATACATGTATTTGGAACTCTAAATCAAACACGGTTTGTGCTAGCTCTTTGAAAACTTGACACAATAAAGCAGTTTCAAGTTCTATCTCTATGGTTTTTTTGCTCTTGATGTAGCCCTAAGCAGAGACTGGCGAGAATCACTTTCATGGAAAGGGCCTGCCAAGCTTCCAAAAAACTACGAGTTGCCTGAAATCTCAGCAAACACTTTTTCACCCAATCTTGATGAAACTTTCAGGTAATGATCAGTACACCAATCTTACTTGGCTCGCCAAATTTAGTACTTCTAGGTTAAACCGTTCGTTGGCAGTAACCGGTTTCATTTTGAGGTTTCACTCTGTATTCTCCTATAGGGATACATGTATTTGGAACTCTAAATCAAACACGGTTTGTGCTAGCTCTTTGAAACTTGACACAATAAAGCAGTTTCAAGTTCTATCTCTATGGTTTGTTTGCTGTTGATGTAGCCCTAAGCAGAGACTGGCGAGAATCACTTTCATGAAAATGGCCTGCCAAGCTTCCAAAAAACTACGAGTTGCCTGAAATATCAGCACACACTTTTTCACCCAATTTTGATGAAACTTTCAGGTAATGATCAGTACACCAATCCCACATGGCTCGCCAAATTTCCTTCTTCTAGGTTAAACAGTTCGTTGGCAGTAACCGGTTTCATTTTGAGGTTTCACTCTGTTTTCTCCTATAGGGATACATGTATTTGGAACTCTAAATCAAACAAGGTTTGTGCTAGCTCTTTGAAACTTGACACAATAAAGCAGTTTGAAGTTCTATCTCTATGGTTTGTTTGCTGTTGATGCAGCCCTAAGCAGAGACTGGCGAGAATCACTTTCATGGAAAATGCCTGCCAAGCTTCCAAAAAACTACGAGTTGCCTGAAATCTCAGCAAACACTTTTTCAACCAATCTTGATGAAACTTTCAGGTAATGATCAGTACACCAATCTTACTTGGCTCGCCAAATTTAGTACTTCTAGGTTAAACCGTTCGTTGGCAGTAACCGGTTTCATTTTGAGGTTTCACTCTGTTTTCTCCTATAGGGATACATGTATTTGGAACTCTAAATCAAACACGGTTTGTGCTAGCTCTTTGAAACTTGACACAATAAAGCAGTTTCAAGTTCTATCTCTATGGTTTGTTTGCTGTTGATGTAGCCCTAAGCAGAGACTGGCGAGAATCACTTTCATGGAAAGGGCCTGCCAAGCTTCCAAAAAACTACGAATTGCCTGAAATCTAAGCACACACTTTTTCAACTATCTTGATGAAACTTTCAGGTAATGATCAGTACACCAATCCCACTTGACTCGCCAAATTTCGTTCTTCTAGGTTGAACGAAATCTTGGCAGTAACCGGTTTCATTTTGAGGTTTCACTCTGTTTTCTCCTATAGGGATACATGTATTTGAAACTCTAAATCAAACACGGTTTGTGCTAGCTCTTTGAAACTTGACACAATAAAGCAGTTTCAAGTTCTATCTCTATGGTTTGTTTGCTGTTGATGTAGCCCTAAGCAGAGACTGGCGAGAATCACTTTCATGGAAAAGGCCTGCCAAGCTTCCAAAAAACTACGAGTTGCCTGAAATCTCAGCAAACACTTTTTCAACCAATCTTGATGAAACTTTCAGGTAATGATCAGTACACGAATCTTACTTGGCTCGCCAAATTTAGTATTTCTAGGTTAAACCGTTCGTTGGCAGTAACCGGTTTCATTTTGAGGTTTCACTCTGTTTTCTCCTATAGGGATACATGTATTTGGAACTCTAAATCAAACACGGTTTCTGCTAGCTCTTTGAAACTTGACACAATAAAGCAGTTTCAAGTTCTATCTCTATGGTTTGTTTGCTGTTGATGTAGCCCTAAGCAGAGACTGGCGAGAATCACTTTCATGGAAAGGGCCTGCCAAGCTTCCAAAAAACTACGAGTTGCCTGAAATCTCAGCAAACACTTTTTCACCCAATCTTGATGAAACTTTCAGGTAATGATAAGTACACCAATCCCACTTGGCTCGCCAAATTTCGTTCTTCTAGGTTAAACCCTTCGTTGGCAGTAACCCTTTACATTTTGAGGTTTCACTCTGTTTTCTCCTATAGGGATACATGTATTTGGAACTCTAAATCAAACACGGTTTGTGCTAGCTCTTTGAAACTTGACACAATAAAGCAGTTTCAAGTTCTAATTCTATGGTTTGTTTGCTGTTGATGTAGCCATAAGCAGAGACTGGCGAGAATCACTTTCATGGAAAGGGCCTGCCAAGCTTCCAAAAAACTACGAGTTGCCTGAAATCTCAGCAAACACTTTTTTCACCCAATGTTGATAAAACTTTCAGGTAATGATCAGTACACCAATCCCACTTGGCTCGCCAAATTTCGTTCTTCTTGGTTAAACCGTTCGTTGGCAGTATCCGGTTTCATTTTGAGGTTTCACTCTGTTTTCTCCTATAGGGATACATGTATTTGGAACTCTAAATCAAACACGGTTTGTGCTAGCTCTTTGAAAGTTGACACAATAAAGCAGTTTCAAGTTCTATCTTTATGGTTTGTTTGCTGTTGATGTAGACCTAAGCAGAGACTTGCGAGAATCACTTTCATGAAAAGGGCCTGCCAAGCTTCCAAAAAACTACGAGTTGCCAGAAATCTCAGCACACACTTTTTCACCCAATCTTGATGAAACTTTCAGGTAATGATCAGTACACCAATCCCACTTGGCTCTCCAAATTTCGTTCTTCTTGGTTAAACTGTTCGTTGGCAGTAACCGGTTTCATTTTGAGGTTTCACTCTGTTTTCTCCTATAGGGATACATGTATTTGGAACTCTAAATCAAACACGGTTTGTGCTAGCTCTTTGAAACTTGACACAATAAAGCAGTTTCAAGTTCTATCTCTATGGTTTGTTTGCTGTTGATGTAGCCCTAAACAGAGACTCTTGAGAATTACTTTCATGAAAAGGGCCTGCAAAGCTTCCAAAAAACTACGAGTTGCCAGAAATCTCAGCACACACTTTTTCACCCAATCTTGATGAAACTTTCAGGTAATGATCAGTACACCAATCCCACTTGGCTCGCCAAATTTCGTTCTTCTAGGTTAAACCCTTCGTTGGCAGTAACCGGTTTCATTTTGAGGTTTCACTCTGTTTTCTCCTATAGGGATACATGTATTTGGAACTCTAAATCAAACACGGTTTGTGCTAGCTCTTTGAAACTTGACACAATAAAGCAGTTTCAAGTTCTATCTCTATGGTTTGTTTGCTGTTGATGTAGCCCTAAGCAGAGACTGGCGAGAATCACTTTCATGGAAAGGGCCTGCAAAGCTTCCAAAAAACTACGAGTTGCCTGAAATCTCAGCACACACTTTTTCAACCAATCTTGATGAAACTTTCAGGTAATGATCAGTACACCAATCCCACTTGGCTCGCCAAATTTCGTTCTTCTAAGTTAAACCGTTCCTTGGCAGTAACCGGTTTCATTTTGAGGTTTCACTCTGTTTTCTCCTATAGGGTTACATGTATTTGGAACTCTAAATCAAACACGGTTTGTGCTAGCTCTTTGAAACTTGACACAATAAAGCAGTTTCAAGTTCTATCTCTATGGTTTGTTTCCTGTTGATGTAGACCTAAGCAGAGACTGGAGAGATTCACTTTCATGGAAAGGGCCTGCCAAGCTTCCAAAAAACTACGAGTTGCCAGAAATCTCAGCACACCCTTTTTCACCCAATCTTGATGAAACTTTCAGGTAATGATCAGTACACCAATCCCACTTGGCTCGCCAAATTTCGTTCTTCTAGGTTAAACCGTTCGTATGCAGTAACCGGTTTCATTTTGAGGTTTCACTCTGTTTTCTCCTCTAGGGATACATGTATTTGGAACTCTAAATCAAACACGGTTTGTGCTAGCTCTTTGAAACTTGACACAATAAAGCAGTTTCAAGTTCTATCTCTATGGTTTGTTTGCTGTTGATGTAGCCCTAAGCAGAGACTAGCGAGAATCTCTTTCATGGAAAGGGCCTGCCAAGCTTCCAAAAAACTACGAGTTGCCGGAAATCTCAGCAAACACTTTTTCACCCAATCTTGATGAAACTTTCAGGTAATGATCAGTACACCAATCTTACTTGGCTCGCCAAATTTAGTACTTCTAGGTTAAACCGTTCGTTGGCAGTAACCGGTTTCATTTTGAGGTTTCACTCTGTTTTCTCCTATAGGGATACATGTATTTGGAACTCTAAATCAAACACGGTTTGTGCTAGCTCTTTGAAACTTGACACAATAAAGCAGTTTCAAGTTCTATCTCTATGGTTTGTTTGCTGTTGATGTAGCCCTAAGCAGAGACTGTCGAGAATCACTTTCATGGAAAGGGCCTGCCAAGCTTCCAAAAAACTACGAGTTGCCTGAAATCTCAGCAAACACTTTTTCACCCAATCTTGATGAAACTTTCAGGTAATGATCAGTACACCAATCTTACTTGGCTCGCCAAATTTACTACTTCTAGGTTATACCGTTCGTTGGCAGTAACCGGTTTCATTTTGAGGTTTCACTCTGTTTTCTCCTATAGGGATACATGTATTTGGAACTCTAAATCAAACACAGTTTGTGCTAGCTCTTTTAAACTTGACACAATAAATCAGTTTCAAGTTCTATCTCTATGGTTTGTTTGCTGTTGATGTAGTCCTAAGCAGAGACTGGCGAGAATCACTTTCATGAAAAGGGCCTGCCAAGCTTCCAAAAAACTACGAGTTGCCTGAAATCTCAGCAAACACTTTTTCACTAAATCTTGATGAAACTTTCAGGTAATGATAAGTACACCAATCCCACTTGGCTCGCCAAATTTCGTTCTTCTAGGTTAAACCGTTCGTTGGCAGTAACCGGGTTCATTTTGAGGTTTCACTCTGTTTTCTCCTATAGGGATACATGTATTTGGAACTCTAAATCAAACACGGTTTGTGCTAGCTCTTTGAAACTTGACACAATAAAGCAGTCTCAAGTTCTATCTCTATGGTTTGTTTGCTGTTGATGTAGCCCTAAGCAGAGACTGGCGAGAATCACTTTCATGGAAAGGGCCTGCAAAGCTTCCAAAAAACTACGAGTTGCCTGAAATCTCAGCACAAACTTTTTCAACAAATCTTGATGAAACTTTCAGGTAATGATCAGTACACCAATCCCACTTGGCTCGCCAAATTTCGTTCTTCTTGGTTAAACCGTTCGTTGGCAGTAACCGGTTTCATTTTGAGTTTTCACTCTGTTTTCTCCTATAGGGATACATGTATTTGGAACTCTAAATCAAACACGGTTTGTGCTAGCCCTTTGAAACTTGACAGAATAAAGCAGTTTCAAGTTCTATCTCTATGGTTTGTTTGCTGTTGATGTAGCCCTAAGCAGAGACTGGCGAGAATCACTTTCATGAAAAGGGCCTGCCAAGTTTCCAAAAAACTACGAGTTGCCAGAAATCTCAGCACACACTTTTTCACCCAATCTTGATGAAACTTTCAGGTAATGATCAGTACACCAATCCCACTTGGCTCGCCAAATTTCGTTCTTCTAGGTTAAACCGTTCCTTGGCAGTAACCGGTTTCATTTTGAGGTTTCACTCTGTTTTCTCCTATAGGGATACATCTATTTGGAACTCTAAATCAAACACGGTTTGTGCTAGCTCTTTGAAACTTGACACAATAAAGCAGTCTCAAGTTCTATCTCTGGTTTGTTTGCTGTTGATGTAGCCCTAAGCAGAGACTGGCGAGAATCACTTTCATTGAAAGGGCCTGCCAAGCTTCCAAAAAACTACGACTTGCCTGAAATCTCAGCACACACTTTTTCACCCAATCTTGATGAAACTTTCAGGTAATGATCAGTACACCAATCCCACTTGGCTCGCCAAATTTCGTTCTTCTAGGTTAAACCGTTCCTTGGCAGTAACCGGTTTCATTTTGAGGTTTCACTCTGTTTTCTCTTATAGGGATACATGTATTTGGAACTCTAAATCAAACACGGTTTGTGCTAGCTCTTTGAAACTTGACACAATAAAGGAGTATCAAGTTCTATCTCTATGGTTTGTTTGCTGTTGACGTAGCCCTAAGCAGAGACTGGCGAGAATCACTTTCATGGAAAGGGCCTGCCAAGCTTCCAAAAAACTACGAGTTGCCTGAAATCTCAGCACACACTTTTTCACCCAATCTTGATGAAACTTTCAGGTAATGATCAGTACACCAATCCCACTTGCCTCGCCAAATTTCGATCTTCTAGGTTAAACCGTTCGTTGGCAGTAACCGGTTTCATTTTGAGGTTTCACTCTGTTTTCTCCTATAGGGATACATGTATTTGGAACTCTAAATCAAACACAGTTTGTGCTAGCTCTTTGAAACCTAACACAATAAAGCAGTTTCAAGTTCTATCTCTATCGTTTATTTGCTGTTGAAGTAGCCCTAAGCAGAGACTGGCGAGAATCACTTTCATGGAAAGGGCCTGCCAAGCTTCCAAAAAACTACGAGTTGCCTGAAATATCAGCACACACTTTTTCACCCAATCTTGATGAAACTTTCAGGTAATGATCAGTACACCAATCCCACTTGGCTCGCCAAATTTCGATCTTCTAGGTTAAACTGTTCGTTGGCAGTAACCGGTTTCATTTTGAGGTTTCACTCTGTTTTCTCCTATAGGGATACATGTATTTGGAACTCTAAATCAAACACGGTTTGTGCTAGCTCTTTGAAACTTGACACAATAAAGCAGTTTCAAGTTCTATCTCTATGGTTTGTTTGCTGTTGAAGTAGCCCTAAGCATTGACTGGCGAGAATCACTTTCATGGAAAGGGCCTGCCAAGCTTCCAAAAAACTACGAGTTTCCTGAAATCTCAGCAAACACTTTTTCACCCAATCTTGATGAAACTTTCAGGTAATGATCAGTACACCAATCTTACTTGGCTCGCCAAATTTACTACTTCTAGGTTATACCGTTCGTTGGCAGTAACCGGTTTCATTTTGAGGTTACACTCTGTTTTCTCCTATAGGGATACATGTATTTGGAACTCTAAATCAAACACAGTTTGTGCTAGCTCTTTTAAACTTGACACAATAAATCAGTTTCAAGTTCTATCTCTATGGTTTGTTTGCTGTTGATGTAGCCCTAAGCAGAGACTGGCGAGAATCACTTTCATGAAAAGGGCCTGCCAAGCTTCCAAAAAACTATGAGTTGCCTGAAATCTCAGCAAACACTTTTTCACTTAATCTTGATGAAACTTTCAGGTAATGATAAGTACACCAATCCCACTTGGCTCGCCAAATTTCGTTCTTCTAGGTTAAACCGTTCGTTGGCAGTTACCGGTTTCATTTTGAGTTTTCACTCTGTTTTCTCCTATAGGGATACATGTATTTGGAACTCTAAATCAAACACGGTTTGTTCTAGCTCTTTGAAACTTGACACAATAAAGCAGTCTCAAGTTCTATCTCTATGGTTTGTTTGCTGTTGATGTAGCCCTAAGCAGAGACTGGCGAGAATCACTTTCATGGAAAGGGCCTGCAAAGCTTCCAAAAAACTACAAGTTGCCTGAAATCTCAGCACACACTTTTTCAACAAATCTTGATGAAACTTTCAGGTAATGATCAGTACACCAATCCCACTTGGCTCGCCAAATTTCGTTCTTCTTGGTTAAACCGTTCGTTGGCAGTAACCGGTTTCATTTTGAGGTTTCACTCTGTTTTCTCCTATACGGATACATGTATTTGGAACTCTAAATCAAACACGGTTTGTGCTAGCCCTTTGAAACTTGACAGAATAAAGCAGTTTCAAGTTCTATCTCTATGGTTTGTTTGCTGTTGATGTAGCCCTAAGCAGAGACTGGCGAGAATCACTTTCATTGAAAGGGCCTGCCAAGCTTCCAAAAAACTACGAGTTGCCTGAAATCTCAGCACACACTTTTTCACCCAATCTTGATGAAACTTTTAGATAATGATCAGTACACCAATCCCACTTGGCTCGCCAAATTTCGTTCTTCTAGGTTAAACCGTTCCTTGGCAGTAACCGGTTTCATTTTGAGGTTTCACTCTGTTTTCTCTTATAGGGATACATGTATTTGGAACTCTAAATCAAACACGGTTTGTGCTAGCTCTTTGAAACTTGACACAATAAAGCAGTATCAAGTTCTATCTCTATGGTTTGTTTGCTGTTGATGTAGCCCTAAGCAGAGACTGGCGAGAATCACTTTCATGGAAAGGGCCTGCCAAGCTTCCAAAAAACTACGAGTTGCCTGAAATCTCAGCACACACTTTTTCACCCAATCTTGATGAAACTTTCAGGTAATGATCAGTACACCAATCCCACTTGGCTCGCCAAATTTCGATCTTCTAGGTTAAACCGTTCGTTGGCAGTAACCGGTTTCATTTTGAGGTTTCACTCTGTTTTCTCCTATAGGGATACATGTATTTGGAACTCTAAATCAAACACGGTTTGTGCTAGCTCTTTTAAACTTCACACAATAAATCAGTTTCAAGTTCTATCTCTATGGTTTGTTTGCTGTTGATGTAGCCCTAAGCAGAGACTGGCGAGAATCACTTTCATGAAAAGGGCCTGCCAAGCTTCCAAAAAACTATGAGTTGCCTGAAATCTCAGCAAACACTTTTTCACTTAATCTTGATGAAACTTTCAGGTAATGATAAGTACACCAATCCCACTTGGCTCGCCAAATTTCGTTCTTCTAGGTTAAACCGTTCGTTGGCAGTAACCGGTTTCATTTTGAGTTTTCACTCTGTTTTCTCCTATAGGGATACATATATTTGGAACTCTAAATCAAACACGGTTTGTTCTAGCTCTTTGAAACTTGACACAATAAAGCAGTCTCAAGTTCTATCTCTATGGTTTGTTTGCTGTTGATGTAGCCATAAGCAGAGACTGGCGAGAATCACTTTCATGGAAAGGGCCTGCAAAGCTTCCAAAAAACTACGAGTTGCCTGAAATCTCAGCACACACTTTTTCAACAAATCTTGATGAAACTTTCAGGTAATGATCAGTACACCAATCCCACTTGGCTCGCCAAATTTCGTTCTTCTTGGTTAAACCGTTCGTTGGCAGTAACCGGTTTCATTTTGAGGTTTCACTCTGTTTTCTCCTATACGGATACATGTATTTGGAACTCTAAATCAAACACGGTTTGTGCTAGCCCTTTGAAACTTGACAGAATAAAGCAGTTTCAAGTTCTATCTCTATGGTTTGTTTGCTGTTGATGTAGCCCTAAGCAGAGACTGGCGAGAATCACTTTCATTGAAAGGGCCTGCCAAGCTTCCAAAAAACTACGAGTTGCCTGAAATCTCAGCACACACTTTTTCACCCAATCTTGATGAAACTTTTAGATAATGATCAGTACACCAATCCCACTTGGCTCGCCAAATTTCGTTCTTCTAGGTTAAACCGTTCCTTGGCAGTAACCGGTTTCATTTTGAGGTTTCACTCTGTTTTCTCTTATAGGGATACATGTATTTGGAACTCTAAATCAAACACGGTTTGTGCTAGCTCTTTGAAACTTGACACAATAAAGCAGTATCAAGTTCTATCTCTATGGTTTGTTTGCTGTTGATGTAGCCCTAAGCAGAGACTGGCGAGAATCACTTTCATGGAAAGGGCCTGCCAAGCTTCCAAAAAACTACGAGTTGCCTGAAATCTCAGCACACACTTTTTCACCCAATCTTGATGAAACTTTCAGGTAATGATCAGTACACCAATCCCACTTGGCTCGCCAATTTCGATCTTCTAGGTTAAACCGTTCGTTGGCAGTAACCGGTTTCATTTTGAGGTTTCACTCTGTTTTCTCCTATAGGGATACATGTATTTGGAACTCTAAATCAAACACGGTTTGTGCTAGCTCTTTTAAACTTCACACAATAAATCAGTTTCAAGTTCTATCTCTATGGTTTGTTTGCTGTTGATGTAGCCCTAAGCAGAGACTGGCGAGAATCACTTTCATGGAAAAGGCCTGCCAAGCTTCCAAAAAACTACGAGTTGCCTGAAATCTCAGCAAACACTTTTTCAACCAATCTTGATGAAACTTTCAGGTAATGATCAGTACACCAATCTTACTTGGCTCGCCAAATTTAGTACTTCTAGGTTAAACCGTTCGTTGGCAGTAACCGGTTTCATTTTGAGGTTTCACTCTGTTTTCTCCTATAGGGATACATGTATTTGGAACTCTAAATCAAACACGGTTTGTGCTAGCTCTTTGAAACTTGACACAATGAAGAAGTTTCAAGTTCTATCTCTATGGTTTGTTTGCTGTTGATGTAGCCCTAAGCAGAGACTGGCGAGAATCACTTTCATGGAAAGGGCCTGCCAAGCTTCCAAAAAACTACGACTTGCCTGAAATCTCAGCACACACTTTTTCACCCAATCTTGATGAAACGTTCAGGTAATGATCAGTACACCAATCCCACTTGGCTCGCCAAATTTCGATCTTCTAGGTTAAACCGTTCGTTGGCAGTAACCGGTTTCATTTTGAGGTTTCACTCTGTTTTCTCCTATAGGGATACATGTATTTGGAACTCTAAATCAAACACGGTTTGTGCTAGCTCTTTGAAACTTGACACAATAAAGCAGTTTCAAGTTCTATCTCTATGGTTTGTTTGCTGTTGATGTAGCCCTAAGCAGAGACTGGCGAGAATCACTTTCATGGAAAAGGCCTGCCAAGCTTCCAAAAAACTACGTGTTGCCTGAAATCTCAGCAAACACTTTTTCACCCAATCTTGATGAAACTTTCAGGTAATGATCAGTACACCAATCTTACTTGGCTCGCCAAATTTACTACTTCTAGGTTAAACCGTTCGTTGGCAGTAACCGGTTTCATTTTGAGGTTTCAATCTGTTTTCTCCTATAGGGATACATGTATTTGGAACTCTAAATCAAACACGGTTTGTGCTAGCTCTTTGAAACTTGACACAATAAAGCAGTTTCAAGTTCTATCTCTATGGTTTGTTTGCTGTTGATGTAGCCCTAAACTGAGACTGGCGAGAATCACTTTCATGAAAAGGGCCTGCCAAGCTTTCAAAAAACTACGAGTTGCCAGAAATCTCAGCACACACTTTTTCACCCAATCTTGATGAAACTTTCAGGTAATGATCAGTACACCAATCCCACTTGGCTCGCCAAATTTCGATCTTCTAGGTTAAACCGTTCGTTGGCAGTAACCGGTTTCATTTTGAGGTTTCACTCTGTTTTCTCCTATAGGGATACATGTATTTGGAACTCTAAATCAAACACGGTTTGTGCTAGCTCTTTGAAACTTGACACAATAAAGCAGTTTCAAGTTCTATCTCTATGGTTTGTTTGCTGTTGATGTAGCAACTAAGCAGAGACTGGCGAGAATCACTTTCATTGAAAGGGCCTGCCTAGCTTCCAAAAAACTACGAGTTGCCTGAAATCTCAGCACACACTTTTTCACCCAATCTTGATGAAACTTTTAGATAATGATCAGTACACCAATCCCACTTGGCTCGCCAAATTTCGTTCTTCTAGGTTAAACCGTTCGTTGGCAGTAACCGGTTTCATTTTGAGGTTTCACTCTGTTTTCTCCTATAGGGATACATGTATTTGGAACTCTAAATCAAACACGGTTTGTGCTAGCTCTTTGAAACTTGACACAATAAAGCAGTTTCAAGTTCTATCTCTATGGTTTGTTTGCTGTTGAAGTAGCCCTAAGCAGAGACTGGCGAGAATCACTTTCTTGGAAAGGGCTTGCCAAGCTTCCAAAAAACTATGAGTTGCCTGAAATCTCAGCACACACTTTTTTACCCAATCTTGATGAAACTTTCAGGTAATGATCAGTACACAAATCCCACTTGGCTCTCCAAATTTCGATCTTCTAGGTTAAACCGTTCGTTGGAAGTAACCGGTTTATTTTGAGGTTTCCACTCTGTTTT
>NW_027522307.1:0-18763 GCF_052094955.1 Ictidomys tridecemlineatus | reverse complement strand
AACCGTTCGTTGGCAGTAACCGGTTTCATTTTGAGGTTTCACTCTGTTTTCTCCTATAGGGATACATGTATTTGGAACTCTAAATCAAACGAGGTTTGTGCTAGCTCTTTGAAACTTGACACAATAAAGCAGTATCAAGTTCTATCTCTATGGTTTGTTTGCTGTTGATGTAGCCCTAAGCAGAGACTGGCGAGAATCACTTTCATGGAAAGGGCCTGCCAAGCTTCCAAAAAACTACGAGTTGCCTGAAATCTCAGCACACACTTTTTCACCCAATCTTGATGAAACTTTCAGGTAATGATCAGTACACCAATCCCACTTGGCTCGCCAAATTTCCTTCTTCTAGGTTAAACCGTTCGTTGGCAGTAACAGGTTTCATTTTGAGGTTTCACTCTGTTTTCTCCTATAGGGATACATGTATTTGGAACTCTAAATCAAACACGCTTTGTGCTAGCTCTTTGAAACGTGACACAATAAAGCAGTTTCAAGTTCTATCTCTATGGTTTGTTTGCTGTTGATGTAGCCCTAAGCAGAGACTGGCGAGAATCACTTTCATGGAAAGGGCCTGCCAAGCTTCCAAAAAACTACGAGTTGCCTGAAATCTCAGCACACACTTTTTCACCCAATCTTGATGAAACTTTCAGGTAATGATCAGTACACGAATCCCACATGGCTCGCAAAATTTCGTTCTTCTAGGTTAAACCGTTCGTTGGCAGTAACCGGTTTCATTTTGAGGTTTCACTCTTTTTTCTCCTATAGGGATACATGTATTTGGAACACTAAATCAAACACGGTTTGTGCTAGCTCTTTGAAACTTGACACAATAAAGCAGTTTCAAGTTCTATCTCTATGGTTTGTTTGCTGTTGATGTAGCCCTGAGCAGAGACTGGCGAGAATCACTTTCATGGAAAGAGCCTGAAAAGCTTCCAAAAAACTACGAGTTGCCTGAAATCTCAGCACACACTTTTTCACCCAATCTTGATGAAACTTTCAGGTAATGATCAGTACACCAATCCCACTTGGCTCGCCAAATTTCGTTCTTCTAGGTTAAACCGTTAGTTGGCAGTAAGCTGTTTCATTTTGAGGTTTCACTCTGTTTTCTCCTATAGGGATACATGTATTTGGAACTCTAAATCAAACACGGTTTGTGCTAGCTCTTTGAAACTTGACACAATAAAGCAGTTACAAGTTCTATCTCTATGGTTTGTTTGCTGTTGATGTAGCCCTAAGCAGAGACTGGCGAGAATCACTTTCATGGAAAGGGCCTGCCAAGCTTCCAAAAAACTACGAGTTGCCCGAAATCTCAGCACACCCTTTTTCACCCAATCTTGATGAAACTTTCAGGTAATGATCAGTACACCAATCCCACTTGGCTCGCCAAATTTCGTTCTTCTAGGTTAAACCGTTCGTTGGCAGTAACCGGTTTCATTTTGAGGTTTCATTCTGTTTTCTCCTATAGGGATACATGTATTTGGAACTCTAAATCAAACACGGTTTGTGCTAGCTCTTTGAAACTTGACACAATAAAGCAGTTTCAAGTTCTATCTCTATGGTTTGTTTGCTGTTGATGTAGCCCTAAGCAGAGACTGGCGAGAATCACTTTCATGGAAAGGGCCTGCCAAGCTTCCAAAAAACTACGAGTTGTCTGAAATCTCAGCAAACACTTTTTCACCCAATCTTGATGAAACTTTCAGGTAATGATCAGTATACCAATCCCACTTGGCTCGCCAAATTTCCTTCTTCTAGGTTAAACCGTTCGTTGGCAGTAACCGGTTTCATTTTGAGGTTTCACTCTGTTTTCTCCTATGGGATACATGTATTTGGAACTCTAAATCAAACACGGTTTTGTGCTAGCTCTTTGAAACTTGACACAATAAAGCAGTTTCAAGTTATATCTCTATGATTTGTTTGCTGTTGATGTAGCCCTTAGTAGAGACTCTCGAGAATCCCTTTTATTGAAAGGGCCTGCCAAGCTTCCAAAAAACTACGAGTTGCCTGAAATCTCAGCACACACTTTTTCACCCAATCTTGATGAAACTTTCAGGTAATGATCAGTACACCAATCCCACTTGGCTCGCCAAATTTAGTTCTTCTAGGTTAAACCGTTCGTTGGCAGTAACCGGTTTCATTTTGAAGTTTCACTCTGTTTTCTCCTATAGGGATACATGTATTTGGAACTCTAAATCAAACACGGTTTGTGCTAGCTCTTTGAAACTTGACACAATAAAGCAGTTTCAAGTTCTATCTCTATGGTTTGTTTGCTGTTGATGTAGCCCTAAGCAGAGACTGGCGAGAATCACTTTCATGGAAAGCGCCTGCCAAGCTTCCAAAAAACTACGAGTTGCCTGAAATCTCAGCACACACTTTTTCACCCAATCTTGATGAAACTTACAGGTCATGATCAGTACACCAATCCCACTTGGCTCGCCAAATTTCGTTCTTCTAGGTTAAACCGTTCGTTGGCAGTAACCGGTTTCATTTTGAGGTTTCACTCTGTTTTCTCCTATAGGGATACATGTATTTGGAACTCTAAATCAAACACGGTTTGTGCTAGCTCTTTGAAACTTGACACAATAATGCAGTTTCAAGTTCTATCTCTATGGTTTGTTTGCTGTTGATGTAGCCCTAAGCAGAGACTGGCGAGAATCACTTTCATGGAAAGGGCCTGCCAAGCTTCCAAAAAAACTACGAGTTCCGAAATCTCAGCACACACTTTTTCACCCAATCTTGATGAAACTTTCAGGTAATGATCAGTACACCAATCCCACTTGGCTCGCCAAATTTCGTTCTTCTAGGTTAAACCGTTCGTTGGCAGTAACCGGTTTCATTTTGAGGTTTCACTCTGTTTTCTCCTGTAGGGATACATGTATTTGGAACTCTAAATCAAACGAGGTTTGTGCTAGCTCTTTGAAACTTGACACAATAAAGCAGTATCAAGTTCTATCTCTATGGTTTGTTTGCTGTTGATGTAGCCCTAAGCAGAGACTGGCGAGAATCACTTTCATGGAAAGGGCCTGCCAAGCTTCCAAAAAAACTACGAGTTGCCTGAAATCTCAGCACACACTTTTTCACCCCAATCTTGATGAAACTTTCAGGTAATGATCAGTACACCAATCCCACTTGGCTCGCCAAATTTCCTTCTTCTAGGTTAAACCGTTCGTTGGCAGTAACAGGTTTCATTTTGAGGTTTCACTCTGTTTTCTCCTATAGGGATACATGTATTTGGAACTCTAAATCAAACACGCTTTGTGCTAGCTCTTTGAAACGTGACACAATAAAGCAGTTTCAAGTTCTATCTCTATGGTTTGTTTGCTGTTGATGTAGCCCTAAGCAGAGACTGGCGAGAATCACTTTCATGGAAAGGGCCTGCCAAGCTTCCAAAAAACTACGAGTTGCCTGAAATCTCAGCACACACTTTTTCACCCAATCTTGATGAAACTTTCAGGTAATGATCAGTACACGAATCCCACTTGGCTCGCCAAATTTCGTTCTTCTAGGTTAAACCGTTCGTTGGCAGTAACCGGTTTCATTTTGAGGTTTCACTCTGTTTTCTCCTATAGGGATACATGTATTTGGAACACTAAATCAAACACGGTTTGTGCTAGCTCTTTGAAACTTGACACAATAAAGCAGTTTCAAGTTCTATCTCTATGGTTTGTTTGCTGTTGATGTAGCCCTGAGCAGAGACTGGCGAGAATCACTTTCATGGAAAGAGCCTGAAAAGCTTCCAAAAAACTACGAGTTGCCTGAAATCTCAGCACACACTTTTTCACCCAATCTTGATGAAACTTTCAGGTAATGATCAGTACACCAATCCCACTTGGCTCGCCAAATTTCGTTCTTCTAGGTTAAACCGTTAGTTGGCAGTAAGCTGTTTCATTTTGAGGTTTCACTCTGTTTTCTCCTATAGGGATACATGTATTTGGAACTCTAAATCAAACACGGTTTGTGCTAGCTCTTTGAAACTTGACACAATAAAGCAGTTACAAGTTCTATCTCTATGGTTTGTTTGCTGTTGATGTAGCCCTAAGCAGAGACTGGCGAGAATCACTTTCATGGAAAGGGCCTGCCAAGCTTCCAAAAAACTACGAGTTGCCCGAAATCTCAGCACACCCTTTTTCACCCAATCTTGATGAAACTTTCAGGTAATGATCAGTACACCAATCCCACTTGGCTCGCCAAATTTCGTTCTTCTAGGTTAAACCGTTCGTTGGCAGTAACCGGTTTCATTTTGAGGTTTCATTCTGTTTTCTCCTATAGGGATACATGTATTTGGAACTCTAAATCAAACACGGTTTGTGCTAGCTCTTTGAAACTTGACACAATAAAGCAGTTTCAAGTTCTATCTCTATGGTTTGTTTGCTGTTGATGTAGCCCTAAGCAGAGACTGGCGAGAATCACTTTCATGGAAAGGGCCTGCCAAGCTTCCAAAAAACTACGAGTTGTCTGAAATCTCAGCAAACACTTTTTCACCCAATCTTGATGAAACTTTCAGGTAATGATCAGTATACCAATCCCACTTGGCTCGCCAAATTTCCTTCTTCTAGGTTAAACCGTTCGTTGGCAGTAACCGGTTTCATTTTGAGGTTTCACTCTGTTTTCTCCTATAGGGATACATGTATTTGGAACTCTAAATCAAACACGGTTTGTGCTAGCTCTTTGAAACTTGACACAATAAAGCAGTTTCAAGTTATATCTCTATGATTTGTTTGCTGTTGATGTAGCCCTTAGTAGAGACTCTCGAGAATCCCTTTTATTGAAAGGGCCTGCCAAGCTTCCAAAAAACTACGAGTTGCCTGAAATCTCAGCACACACTTTTTCACCCAATCTTGATGAAACTTTCAGGTAATGATCAGTACACCAATCCCACTTGGCTCGCCAAATTTCGTTCTTCTAGGTTAAACCGTTCGTTGGCAGTAACCGGTTTCATTTTGAGGTTTCACTCTGTTTTCTCCTATAGGGATACATGTATTTGGAACTCTAAATCAAACACGGTTTGTGCTAGCTCTTTGAAACTTGACTCAATAAAGCAGTTACTAGTTCTATCTCTATGGTTTGTTTACTGTTGATGTAGCCCTAAGCAGAGACTGGCGAGAATCACTTACATGGAAAGGGCCTGCCAAGATTCCAAAAAACTACGAGTTGCCTGAAATCTCAGCACACCCATTTACACCCAATCTTGATGAAACTTTCAGGTAATGATCCAGTACACCAATCCCACTTGGCTCGCCAAATTTCGTTCTTCTAGGTTAAACCGTTCGTTGGCAGTAACCGGTTTCATTTTGAGGTTTCACTCTGTTTTCTCCTATAGGGATACATGTATTTGGAACTCTAAATCAAACACGGTTTGTGCTAGCTCTTTGAAACTTGACACAATAAAGCAGTTTCAAGTTCTATCTCTATGGTTTGTTTGCTGTTGATGTAGCCCTAAGCAGAGACTGGCGAGAATCACTTTCATGGAAAGGGCCTGCCAAGCTTCCAAAAAACTACCAGTTGCCTAAAATCTCAGCACACCCTTTTTCACCCAATCTTGATGAAACTTTCAGGTAATGATCAGTACACCAATCCCACTTGGCTCGCCAAATTTCGTTCCTCTAGGTTAAATCATTCGTTGGCAGTAACCGGTTTCATTTTGAGGTTTCACTCTGTTTTCTCCTATAGGGATACATGTATTTGGAACTCTAAATCAAACACGGTTTGTGCTAGCTCTTTGAAACTTGACACAATAAAGCAGTTTCAAGTTCTATCTCTATGGTTTGTTTGCTGTTGATGTAGCCCTAAGCAGAGACTGGCGAGAATCACTTTCATGGAAAGGGCCTGCCATGCTTCCAAAAAACTACGAGTTTCCTGAAATCTCAGCACACACTTTTTCACCCAATCTTGATGAAACTTTCAGGTAATGATCAGTACACCAATACCACTTGGCTCGCCAAATTTCGGTCTTCTAGGTTAAACCGTTCGTTGGCAGTAACCGGTTTCATTTTGAGGTTTCACTCTGTTTTCTCTTATAGGGATACATGTATTTGGAACTCTAAATCAAACACGGTTTGTGCTAGCTTTTGAAACTTGACACAATAAAGCAGTTTCAAGTTCTATCTCTATGGTTTGTTTGCTGTGGATGTAGCCCTAAGCAGAGACTGGCGAGAATCACTTTCATGGAAAGGGCCTGCCAAGCTTCCAAAAAACTACGAGTTGCCCGAAATCTCAGCACATAATTTTTACCTAATCTTGATGAAACTTTCAGGTAATGATCAGTACACCAATCCCACTTGGCTCGCCAAATTTTTGTTCTTCTAGGTTAAACCGTTCGTTGGCAGTAACCGGTTTCATTTTGAGGTTTCACTCTGTTTTCTCCTATAGGGATACATGTATTTGGAACTCTAAATCAAACGCGGTTTGTGCTAGCTCTTTGAAACTTGACACAATAAAGCCATTTCAAGTTCTATCTCTATGGTTTGTTTGCTGTTGATGTAGCCCTAAGCAGAGACTGACGAGAATCACTTTCATGGAAAGGGCCTGCCAAGCTTCCAAAAAACTACGAGTTGCCCGAAATCTCAGCAAACACTTTTTCACCCAATCTTGATGAAACTTTCAGGTAATGATCAGTACACCAATCCCACTTGGCTCGCCAAATTTCGTTCTTCTAGGTTAAACCGTTCGTTGGCAGTAACCGGTTTCATTTTGAGGTTTCACTCTGTTTTCTCCTATAGGGATACATGTATTTGGAACTCTAAAACAAACACGGTTTGTGCTAGCTCTTTGAAACGTGACACAATAAAGCAGTTTCAAGTTCTATCTCTATGGTTTGTTTGCTGTTGATGTAGCCCTAAGCAGAGACTGGCGAGAATCACTTTCATGGAAAGGGCCTGCCAAGCTTCAAAAAAACTACGAGTTGCCCGAAATCTCAGCAAACACTTTTTCACCCAATCTTGATGAAACTTTCAGGTAATGATCAGTACACCAATCCCACTTGGCTCGCCAAATTTCGTTCTTCTAGGTTAAACCGTTCGTTGGCAGTAACCGGTTTCATTTTGAGGTTTCACTCTGTTTTCTCCTATAGGGATACATGTATTTGGAACTCTAAATCAAACACGGTTTGTGCTAGCTCTTTGAAACTTGACACAATAAAGCAGTTTCAAGTTCTATCTCTATGGTTTGTTTGCTGTTGATGTAGCCCTAAGCAGAGACTGGCGAGAATTACTTTCATGGAAAGCGCCTGCCAAGCTTCCAAAAAACTACGAGTTGCCTGAAATCTCAGCACACACTTTTTCACCCAATCTTGATGAAACTTTCAGGTAATGATCAGTACACCAATCCCACTTGGCTCGCCAAATTTCCGTTCTTCTAGGTTAAACCGTTCGTTGGCAGTAACCGGTTTCATTTTGAGGTTTCACTCTGTTTTCTCCTATAGGGATACATGTATTTGGAACTCTAAATCAAACACGGTTTGTGCTAGCTCTTTGAAACTTGACACAATAAAGCAGTTTCAAGTTCTATCTCTATGGTTTGTTTGCTGTTGATGTAGCCCTAAGAAGAGACTGGCGAGAATCACTTTCATGGAAAGGGCCTGCCAAGCTTCCAAAAAAACTACGAGTTGCCCGAAATCTCAGCAAACACTTTTTCACCCAATCTTGATGAAACTTTCAGGTAATGATCAGTACACCAATCCCACTTGGCTCGCCAAATTTAGTTCTTCTAGGTTAAACCGTTCGTTGGCAGTAACCCGTTTCATTTTGAAGTTTCACTCTGTTTTCTCCTATAGGGATACATGTATTTGGAACTCTAAATCAAACACGGTTTGTGCTAGCTCTTTGAAACTTGACACAATAAAGCAGTTTCAAGTTCTATCTCTATGGTTTGTTTGCTGTTGATGTAGCCCTAAGCAGAGACTGGCGAGAATCACTTTCATGGAAAGCGCCTGCCAAGCTTCCAAAAAACTACGAGTTGCCTGAAATCTCAGCACACACTTTTTCACCCAATCTTGATGAAACTTACAGGTCATGATCAGTACACCAATCCCACTTGGCTCGCCAAATTTCGTTCTTCTAGGTTAAACCGTTCGTTGGCAGTAACCGGTTTCATTTTGAGGTTTCACTCTGTTTTCTCCTATAGGGATACATGTATTTGGAACTCTAAATCAAACACGGTTTGTGCTAGCTCTTTGAAACTTGACACAATAATGCAGTTTCAAGTTCTATCTCTATGGTTTGTTTGCTGTTGATGTAGCCCTAAGCAGAGACTGGCGAGAATCACTTTCATGGAAAGGGCCTGCCAAGCTTCCAAAAAACTACGAGTTGCCCGAAATCTCAGCACACACTTTTTCACCCAATCTTGATGAAACTTTCAGGTAATGATCAGTACACCAATCCCACTTGGCTCGCCAAATTTCGTTCTTCTAGGTTAAACCGTTCGTTGGCAGTAACCGGTTTCATTTTGAGGTTTCACTCTGTTTTCTCCTGTAGGGATACATGTATTTGGAACTCTAAATCAAACGAGGTTTGTGCTAGCTCTTTGAAAACTTGACACAATAAAGCAGTATCAAGTTCTATCTCTATGGTTTGTTTGCTGTTGATGTAGCCCTAAGCAGAGACTGGCGAGAATCACTTTCATGGAAAGGGCCTGCCAAGCTTCCAAAAAACTACGAGTTGCCTGAAATCTCAGCACACACTTTTTCACCCAATCTTGATGAAACTTTCAGGTAATGATCAGTACACCAATCCCACTTGGCTCGCCAAATTTCCTTCTTCTAGGTTAAACCGTTCGTTGGCAGTAACAGGTTTCATTTTGAGGTTTCACTCTGTTTTCTCCTATAGGGATACATGTATTTGGAACTCTAAATCAAACACGCTTTGTGCTAGCTCTTTGAAACGTGACACAATAAAGCAGTTTCAAGTTCTATCTCTATGGTTTGTTTGCTGTTGATGTAGCCCTAAGCAGAGACTGGCGAGAATCACTTTCATGGAAAGGGCCTGCCAAGCTTCCAAAAAACTACGAGTTGCCTGAAATCTCAGCACACACTTTTTCACCCAATCTTGATGAAACTTTCAGGTAATGATCAGTACACGAATCCCACTTGGCTCGCCAAATTTCGTTCTTCTAGGTTAAACCGTTCGTTGGCAGTAACCGGTTTCATTTTGAGGTTTCACTCTGTTTTCTCCTATAGGGATACATGTATTTGGAACACTAAATCAAACACGGTTTGTGCTAGCTCTTTGAAACTTGACACAATAAAGCAGTTTCAAGTTCTATCTCTATGGTTTGTTTGCTGTTGATGTAGCCCTGAGCAGAGACTGGCGAGAATCACTTTCATGGAAAGAGCCTGAAAAGCTTCCAAAAAACTACGAGTTGCCTGAAATCTCAGCACACACTTTTTCACCCAATCTTGATGAAACTTTCAGGTAATGATCAGTACACCAATCCCACTTGGCTCGCCAATTTCGTTCTTCTAGGTTAAACCGTTAGTTGGCAGTAAGCTGTTTCATTTTGAGGTTTCACTCTGTTTTCTCCTATAGGGATACATGTATTTGGAACTCTAAATCAAACACGGTTTGTGCTAGCTCTTTGAAACTTGACACAATAAAGCAGTTACAAGTTCTATCTCTATGGTTTGTTTGCTGTTGATGTAGCCCTAAGCAGAGACTGGCGAGAATCACTTTCATGGAAAGGGCCTGCCAAGCTTCCAAAAACTACGAGTTGCCCGAAATCTCAGCACACCCTTTTCACCCAATCTTGATGAAACTTTCAGGTAATGATCAGTACACCAATCCCACTTGGCTCGCCAAATTTCGTTCTTCTAGGTTAACCGTTCGTTGGCAGTAACCGGTTTCATTTTGAGGTTTCATTCTGTTTTCTCCTATAGGGATACATGTATTGGAACTCTAAATCAAACACGGTTTGTGCTAGCTCTTTGAAACTTGACACAATAAAGCAGTTTCAAGTTCTATCTCTATGGTTTGTTTGCTGTTGATGTAGCCCTAAGCAGAGACTGGCGAGAATCACTTTCATGGAAAGGGCCTGCCAAGCTTCCAAAAAACTACGAGTTGTCTGAAATCTCAGCAAACACTTTTCACCCAATCTTGATGAAACTTTCAGGTAATGATCAGTATACCAATCCCACTTGGCTCGCCAAATTTCCTTCTTCTAGGTTAAACCGTTCGTTGGCAGTAACCGGTTTCATTTTGAGGTTTCACTCTGTTTTCTCCTATAGGGATACATGTATTTGGAACTCTAAATCAAACACGGTTTGTGCTAGCTCTTTGAAACTTGACACAATAAAGCAGTTTCAAGTTATATCTCTATGATTTGTTTGCTGTTGATGTAGCCCTTAGTAGAGACTCTCGAGAATCCCTTTTATTGAAAGGGCCTGCCAAGCTTCCAAAAAAACTACGAGTTGCCTGAAATCTCAGCACACACTTTTTCACCCAATCTTGATGAAACTTTCAGGTAATGATCAGTACACCAATCCCACTTGGCTCGCCAAATTTCGTTCTTCTAGGTTAAACCGTTCGTTGGCAGTAACCGGTTTCATTTTGAGGTTTCACTCTGTTTTCTCCTATAGGGATACATGTATTTGGAACTCTAAATCAAACACGGTTTGTGCTAGCTCTTTGAAACTTGACTCAATAAAGCAGTTACTAGTTCTATCTCTATGGTTTGTTTACTGTTGATGTAGCCCTAAGCAGAGACTGGCGAGAATCACTTACATGGAAAGGGCCTGCCAAGATTCCAAAAAACTACGAGTTGCCTGAAATCTCAGCACACCCATTTACACCCAATCTTGATGAAACTTTCAGGTAATGATCAGTACACCAATCCCACTTGGCTCGCCAAATTTCGTTCTTCTAGGTTAAACCGTTCGTTGGCAGTAACCGGTTTCATTTTGAGGTTTCACTCTGTTTTCTCCTATAGGGATACATGTATTTGGAACTCTAAATCAAACACGGTTTGTGCTAGCTCTTTGAAACTTGACACAATAAAGCAGTTTCAAGTTCTATCTCTATGGTTTGTTTGCTGTTGATGTAGCCCTAAGCAGAGACTGGCGAGAATCACTTTCATGGAAAGGGCCTGCCAAGCTTCCAAAAACTACCAGTTGCCTAAAATCTCAGCACACCCTTTTTCACCCAATCTTGATGAAACTTTCAGGTAATGATCAGTACACCAATCCCACTTGGCTCGCCAAATTTCGTTCCTCTAGGTTAAATCGTTCGTTGGCAGTAACCGGTTTCATTTTGAGGTTTCACTCTGTTTTCTCCTATAGGGATACATGTATTTGGAACTCTAAATCAAACACGGTTTGTGCTAGCTCTTTGAAACTTGACACAATAAAGCAGTTTCAAGTTCTATCTCTATGGTTTGTTTGCTGTTGATGTAGCCCTAAGCAGAGACTGGCGAGAATCACTTTCATGGAAAGGGCCTGCCATGCTTCCAAAAAACTACGAGTTTCCTGAAATCTCAGCACACACTTTTTCACCCAATCTTGATGAAACTTTCAGGTAATGATCAGTACACCAATACCACTTGGCTCGCCAAATTTCGGTCTTCTAGGTTAAACCGTTCGTTGGCAGTAACCGGTTTCATTTTGAGGTTTCACTCTGTTTTCTCTTATAGGGATACATGTATTTGGAACTCTAAATCAAACACGGTTTGTGCTAGCTTTTGAAACTTGACACAATAAAGCAGTTTCAAGTTCTATCTCTATGGTTTGTTTGCTGTTGATGTAGCCCTAAGCAGAGACTGGCGAGAATCACTTTCATGGAAAGGGCCTGCCAAGCTTCCAAAAAACTACGAGTTGCCCGAAATCTCAGCACACAATTTTTTACCTAATCTTGATGAAACTTTCAGGTAATGATCAGTACACCAATCCCACTTGGCTCGCCAAATTTTGTTCTTCTAGGTTAAACCGTTCGTTGGCAGTAACCGGTTTCATTTTGAGGTTTCACTCTGTTTTCTCCTATAGGGATACATGTATTTGGAACTCTAAATCAAACGCGGTTTGTGCTAGCTCTTTGAAACTTGACACAATAAAGCCATTTCAAGTTCTATCTCTATGGTTTGTTTGCTGTTGATGTAGCCCTAAGCAGAGACTGACGAGAATCACTTTCATGGAAAGGGCCTGCCAAGTTTCCAAAAAACTACGAGTTGCCTGAAATCTCAGCACACACTTTTTTATCCAATCTTGATGAAACTTTCAGGTAATGATCAGTACACCAATTCCACTTGGCTCGCTAAATTTCGTTCTTCTAGGTTAAACCGTTCGTTGGCACTAACCAGTTTCATTTTGAGGTTTCACTCTGTTTTCTCCTATAGGGATACATGTATTTGGAACTCTAAATGAAACACGGTTTGTGCTAGCTCTTTGAAACTTGACACAATAAAGCAGTTTCAAGTTATATCTCTATGGTTTGTTTGCTGTTGATGTAGCCCTAAGTAGAGACTGGCGAGAATCCCTTTTATTGAAAGGGCCTGCCAAGCTTCCAAAAAACTACGAGTTGCCTGAAATCTCAGCACACACTTTTTCACCCAATCTTGATGAAACTTTCAGGTAATGATCAGTACACCAATCCCACTTGGCTCGCCAAATTTCGTTCTTTGAGGTTAAACCGTTCGTTGGCAGTAACCGGTTTCATTTTGAGGTTTCACTCTGTTTTCTCCTATAGGGATACATGTATTTGGAACTCTAAATCAAACACGGTTTGTGCTAGCTCTTTGAAACTTGACACAATAAAGCAGTTTCAAGTTCTATCTCTATGGTTTTTTTGCTGTTGATGTAGCCCTAAGCAGAGACTGGCGAGAATCACTTTCATGGAAAGCGCCTGCCAAGCTTCCAAAAAACTACGAGTTGCCTGAAATCTCAGCACACACTTTTTCACCCAATCTTGATGAAACTTTCAGGTAATGATCAGTACACCAATCCCACTTGGCTCGCCAAATTTCGTTCTTCTAGGTTAAACCATTCGTTGGCAGTAACCGGTTTCATTTTGAGGTTTCACTCTGTTTTCTCCTATAGGGATACATGTATTTGGAACTCTAAATCAAACACGGTTTGTGCTAGCTCTTTGAAACTTGACACAATAAAGCAGTTTCAAGTTCTATCTCTATGGTTTGTTTGCTGTTGATGTAGCCCTAAGCAGAGACTGGCGAGAATCACTTTCATGGAAAGGGCCTGCCAAGCTTCCAAAAAACTACGAGTTGCCTGAAATCTCAGCACACACTTTTTCACCCAATCTTGATGAAACTTTCACGTAATGATCAGTACACCAATCCCACTTGGCTCGCCAAATTTCGTTCTTCTAGGTTAAACCGTTCGTTGGCAGTAACCGGTTTCATTTTTGAGGTTTCACTCTGTTTTCTCCTATAGGGATACATGTATTTGGAACTCTAAATCAAACACGGTTTGTGCTAGCTCTTTGAAACTTGACACAATAAAGCAGTTTCAAGTTCTATCTCTATGGTTTGTTTGCTGTTGATGTAGCCCTAAGCAGAGACTGGCGAGAATCACTTTCATGGAAAGGGCCTGCAAGCTTCCAAAAACTACGAGTTGCCTGAAATCTCAGCACACACTTTTTCACCCAATCTTGATGAAACTTTCAGGTAATGATCAGTACACCAATCCCACTTGGTTCGCCAAATTTCGTTCTTCTAGGTTAAACCGTTCGTTGGCAGTAACCGGTTTCATTTTGAGGTTTCACTCTGTTTTCTCCTATAGGGATACATGTATTTGGAACTCTAAATCAAACACGGTTTGTGCTAGCTCTTTGAACTTGACACAATAATGCAGTTTCAAGTTCTATCTCTATGGTTTGTTTGCTGTTGATGTAGCCCTAAGCAGAGACTGGCGAGAATCACTTTCATGGAAAGCGCCTGCCAAGCTTCCAAAAAACTACGAGTTGCCTGAAATCTCAGCACACCCCTTTTTCACCCAATCTTGATGAAACTTTCAGGTAATGATCAGTACACCAATCCACTTGGCTCGCCCAATTTCGTTCTTCTAGGTTAAACCGTTCGTTGGCAGTAACCGGTTTCATTTTGAGGTTTCACTCTGTTTTCTCCTATAGGGATACATGTATTTGGAACTCTCAATCAAACACGGTTTGTGCTAGCTCTTTGAAACATGACACAATAAAGCAGTTTCAAGTTCTATCTCTATGGTTTGTTTGCTGTTGATGTAGCCCTAAGCAGAGACTGGCGAGAATCACTTTCATGGAAAGGGCCCTGCCAAGCTTCCAGAAAACTACGAATTGCCTGAAAACTCAGCACACCCTTTTTCACCCAATCTTGATGAAACTTTCAGGTAATGATCAGTACACCAATCCCACTTGGCTCGCCAAATTTCGTTCTTCTAGGTTAAACCGTTCGTTGGCAGTAACCGGTTTCATTTTGAGGTTTCACTCTGTTTTCTCCTATAGGGATACATGTATTTGGAACTCTAAATCAAACACGGTTTGTGCTAGCTCTTTGAAACTTGACACAATAAAGCAGTTTCAAGTTCTATCTCTATGGTTTGTTTGCTGTTGATGTAGCCCTAAGCAGAGACTGGCGAGAATCACTTTCATGGAAAGCGCCTGCCAAGCTTCCAAAAAACTACGAGTTGCCTGAAATATCAGCACACCCTTTTTCACCCAATCTTGATGAAACTTTCAGGTAATGATCAGTACACAAATCCCACTTGGCTCGCCAAATTTCGTTCTTCTAGTTTAAACCGTTCGTTGGCAGTAACCGGTTTCAATTTGAGGTTTCACTCTGTTTTCTCCTATAGGGATACATGTATTTGGAACTCTAAATCAAACAGGGTTTGTGCTAGCTCTTTGAAACTTGACACAATAAAGCAGTTTCAAGTTCTATCTCTATGGTTTGTTTGCTGTTGATGTAGCCCTAAGCAGAGACTGGCGAGAATCCCTTTCATGGAAAGGGCCTGCCAAGCTTCCAAAAAACTACGAGTTGCCTGAAATCTCAGCACACACTTTTTCACCCAATCTTGATGAAACTTTCAGGTAATGATCAGTACACCAATCCCACTTGGCTCGCCAAATTTCGTTCTTCTAGGTTAAACCGTTCGTTGGCAGTAACCGGTTTCATTTTGAGGTTTCACTCTGTTTTCTCCTATAGGGATACATGTATTTGGAACTCTAAATCAAACACGGTTTGTGCTAGCTCTTTGAAACTTGACACAATAAAGCAGTTTCAAGTTCTATCTCTATGGTTTGTTTGCTGTTGATGTAGCCCTAAGCAGAGACTGGCGAGAATCACTTTCATGGAAAGCGCCTGCCAAGATTCCAAAAAACTACGAGTTGCCTGAAATCTCAGCACACCCTTTTTTCCCCAATCTTGATGAAACTTTCAGGTAATGATGAGTACACCAATCCCAATTGGCTAGGCAAATTTTGTTCTTCTAGGTTAAACCGTTCGTTGGCAGTAACCGGTTTCATTTTGAGGTTTCACTCTGTTTTCTCCTATAGGGATACATGTATTTGGAACTCTAAATCAAACACGGTTTGTGCTAGCTCTTTGAAACTTGACACAATAAAGCAGTTTAAAGTTCTATCTCTATGGTTTGTTTGCTGTTGATGTAGCCCTAAGCAGAGACTGGCGAGAATCACTTTCATGGAAAGGGCCTGCCAAGCTTCAAAAACTACGAGTTGCCTGAAATCTCAGCACACCCTTTTTCACCCAATCTTGATGAAACTTTCAGGTAATGATCAGTACACCAATCCCACTTGGCTCGCCAAATTTCGTTCTTCTAGATTAAACCGTTCGTTGGCAGTAACCGGTTTCATTTTGAGGTTTCACTCTGTTTTCTCCTATAGGGATACATGTATTTGGAACTCTAAATCAAACACGGTTTGTGCTAGCTCTTTGAAACTTGACACAATAAAGCAGTTTCAAGTTCTATCTCTATGGTTAGTTTGCTGTTGATGTAGCCCTAAGCAGAGACTGGCGAGAATCACTTTCATAGAACGGGCCTGCCAAGATTCCAAAAAACTACGAGTTGCCTGAAATCTCAGCACACCCTTTTTCACCCAATCTTGATGAAACTTTCAGGTAATGATCAGTACACCATTCCCACATGGCTCGCCAAATTTCGTTCTTCTAGGTTAAACCGTTCGTTGGCAGTAACCGGTTTCATTTTGAGGTTTCACTCTGTTTTCTCCTATAGGGATACATGTATTTGGAACTCTAAATCAAACACGGTTTGTGCTAGCTCTTTGAAACTTGACACAATAAAACAGTTTCAAGTTCTATCTCTATGGTTTGTTTGCTGTTGATGTAGCCCAAAACAGAGACTGGCGAGAATCACTTTCATGGAAAGCGCCTGCCAAGCTTCCAAAAACTACGAGTTGCCTGAAATCTCAGCACACACTTTTTCACCCAATCTTGATGAAACTTTCAGGTAATGATCAGTACACCAATCCCACTTGGCTCGCCAAATTTCGTTCTTCTAGGTTAAACCGTTCGTTGGCAGTAACCGGTTTCATTTTGAGGTTTCACTCTGTTTTCTCCTATAGGGATACATGTATTTGGAACTCTAAATCAAACACGGTTTGTGCTAGCTCTTTGAAACTTGACCCAATAAAGCAGTTTCAAGTTCTATCTCTATGGTTTGTTTGCTGTTGATGTAGCCCTAAGCAGAGACTGGCGAGAATCACTTTCATGGAAAGGGCCTGCCAAGCTTCCAAAAAACTACGAGTTGCCTGAAATCTCAGCACACACTTTTTCACCCAATCTTGATGAAACTTTCAGGTAATGATCAGTACACCAATCCCACTTGGCTCGCCAAATTTCGTTCTTCTAGGTTAAACCGTTCATTGGCAGTAACCGGTTTCATTTTGAGGTTTCACTCTGTTTTCCTCCTATAGGGATACATGTATTTGGAACTCTAAATCAAACACGGTTTGTGCTAGCTCTTTGAAACTTGACACAATAAAGCAGTTTCAAGTTCTATCTCTATGGTTTGTTTGCTGTTGATGTAGCGCAAAACAGAGACTGGCGAGAATCACTTTCATGAAAAGGGCCTGCCAAGCTTCCAAAAAACTACAAGTTGCCTGAAATCTCAGCAAACACTTTTGACCCAATCTTTATGAAACTTTCAGGTAATGATCAGTACACCAATCCCACTTGGCTCGCCAAATTTCGTTCTTCTAGGTTAAACCGTTCGTTGGCAGTAACCGGTTTCATTTTGAGGTTTCACTCTGTTTTCTCCTAAAGGGATACATGTATTTGGAACTCTAAATCAAACACGGTTTGTGCTAGCTCTTTGAAACTTGACACAATAAAGCAGTTTCAAGTTCTATCTCTATGGTTTGTTTGCTGTTGATGTAGCCCTAAGCAGAGACTGGCGAGAATCACTTTCATGGAAAGCGCCTGCCAAGCTTCCAAAAAACTACGAGTTGCCTGAAATCTCAGCACACACTTTTTCACCCAATCTTGATGAAACTTTCAGGTAATGATCAGTACACCAATCCCACTTGGCTCGCCAAATTTCGTTCTTCTAGGTAAAACCGTTCGTTGGCAGTAACCGGTTTCATTTTGAGGTTTCACTCTGTTTTCTCCTATAGGGATACATGTATTTGGAACTCTAAATCAAACACGGTTTGTGCTAGCTCTTTGAAACTTGACACAATAAAGCAGTTTCAAGTTCTATCTCTATGGTTTGTTTGCTGTTGATGTAGCCCTAAGCAGAGACTGGCGAGAATCACATTCATGGAAAGCGCCTGCCAAGCTTCCAAAAAACTACGAGTTGCCTGAAATCTCAGCACACACTTTTTCACCCAATCTTGATGAAACTTTCAGGTAATGATCAGTACACCAATCCCACTTGGCTCGCCAAATTTCGTTCTTCTAGGTGAAACCGTTCTTTGGCAGTAACCGGTTTTATTTTGAGGTTTCACTCTGTTTTCTCCTATAGGGATACATGTATTTGGAACTCTAAATCAAACACGGTTTGTGCTAGCTCTTTGAAACTTGACACAATAAAGCAGTTTCAAGTTCTATCTCTATGGTTTGTTTGCTGTTGATGTAGCCTAAGCAGAGACTGGCGAGAATCACTTTCATGGAAAGGGCCTGCAAGCTTCCAAAAAACTACGAGTTGCCTGAAATCTCAGCACACACTTTTTCACCCAATCTTGATGAAACTTTCAGGTAATGATCAGTACACCAATCCCACTTGGTTCGCCAAATTTCGTTCTTCTAGGTTAAACCGTTCGTTGGCAGTACCGGTTTCATTTTGAGGTTTCACTCTGTTTTCTCCTATAGGGATACATGTATTTGGAACTCTAAATCAAACACGGTTTGTGCTAGCTCTTTGAACTTGACACAATAATGCAGTTTCAAGTTCTATCTCTATGGTTTGTTTGCTGTTGATGTAGCCCTAAGCAGAGACTGGCGAGAATCACTTTCATGGAAAGCGCCTGCCAAGCTTCCAAAAACTACGAGTTGCCTGAAATCTCAGCACACCCTTTTTCACCCAATCTTGATGAAACTTTCAGGTAATGATCAGTACACCAATCCCACTTGGCTCGCCAAATTTCGTTCTTCTAGGTTAAACCGTTCGTTGGCAGTAACCGGTTTCATTTTGAGGTTTCACTCTGTTTTCTCCTATAGGGATACATGTATTTGGAACTCTCAATCAAACACGGTTTGTGCTAGCTCTTTGAAACATGACACAATAAAGCAGTTTCAAGTTCTATCTCTATGGTTTGTTTGCTGTTGATGTAGCCCTAAGCAGAGACTGGCGAGAATCACTTTCATGGAAAGGGCCTGCCAAGCT
>NW_027522306.1:0-18860 GCF_052094955.1 Ictidomys tridecemlineatus | reverse complement strand
GATCATTACCTGAAAGTATCATCAAGATTGGGTGAAAAAGTGTTTGCTGAGGTTTTAGGCAACTCGTTTTTTGGAAGCTTGGCAAGCCCTTTCCATTAAAGTGATTCTCGCCAGTCTCTGCTTAGGGCTACATCAACAGCAAACAAACCATACAGATAGAACTTGACACTGATTTATTGTGTCAAGTTTCAAAGAGCTAGCACAAACAGTGTTTGATTTAGAGTTCCAAATACATGTATCCCTATAGGAGAGAACAGAGTGAAACCTGAAAATG
The DNA here is from genome assembly GCF_052094955.1 of Ictidomys tridecemlineatus. Classification (NCBI taxonomy): domain Eukaryota; kingdom Metazoa; phylum Chordata; class Mammalia; order Rodentia; family Sciuridae; genus Ictidomys; species Ictidomys tridecemlineatus. The sequence continues at coordinate 18,586 of NW_027522306.1, read as the reverse complement.
AAAACGGTTACTGCAAATGAACGGTTTAACCTGGAAGAACGAAATTTGGCAAGCCAAGTGGGATTGGTGTACTGATCATTACCTGAAAGTATCATCAAGATTGGATGAAAAAGTGTTTGCTGAGATTTCAGGCAACTCTTAGTTTTTTGGAAGCTTGGCAAGCCCTTTCCATGAAAGTGATTCTCGCCAGTCTCTGCTTAGGGCTACATCAAGAGCAAACAAACCATAGAGATAGAACTTGAAACTGCTTTATTGTGTCAAGTTTCAAAGAGCTTGCACAAACCGTGTTTGATTTAGAGTTCCAAATACATGTATCCCTATAGGAGAAAACAGAGTGAAACCTCAAAATGAAAACGGTTACTGCAAACGAACGGTTTAACCTAAAATAATGAATTTGGTGAGCCAAGTGGGATTGGTGTACTGATCATTACCTGAAAGTATCATCAAGATTGGGTGAAAAAGTGTTTGCTGAGATTTCAGGAAACTCGTAGTTTTTTGGAAGCTTGGCAAGCCCTTTCCATGAAAGTGATTCTCGCCAGTCTCTGCTTAGGGCTACATCAACAGCAAAAAAACCATAGAGATAGAACTTGAAACTGCTTTATTATGTTAAGTTTCCAAGAGCTAGCACAAACCTTTTCGATTTAGAGTTCCAAATACATGTATCCCTATAGGAGAAAACAGAGTGAAACCTCAAAATTAAAACGGTTACTGCAAACGAACGGTTTAACCTAGAATAACGAAATTTGGCGAGCCAAGTGGGATTGGTGTACTGATCATTACCTGAAAGTATCATCAAGATTGGGTGAAAAAGTGTTTGCTGAGATTTCAGGCAACTCGTAGTTTTTTGGAAGCTTGGCAAGCCCTTTCCATGAAAGTGATTCTCGCCAGTCTCTGCTTAGGGCTACATCAAGAGCAAACAAACCATAGAGATAGAAATTGAAACTGCTTTATTGTGTCAAGTTTCAAAGAGCTTGCATAAACCGTGTTTGATTTAGAGTTCCAAATACATGTATCCCTATAGGAGAAAACAGAGTGAAACCTCAAAATGAAAACGGTTACTGCAAACAAACGGTTTAACCTAAAAGAACGAAATTTGGTGAGCCAAGTGGGATTGGTGTACTGATCATTACCTGAAAGTATCATCAAGATTGGGTGAAAAAGTGTTTGCTGAGATTTCAGGCAACTCGTAGGTTTTTGGAAGCTTGGCAAGCCTGTTCCATTAAAGTTATTCTCGCCAGTCTCTGCTTAGGGCTACATCAACAGCAAACAAACCAAAGAGATAGAACTTGAAACTGCTTTATTGTGTCAAGTTTCAAAGAGCTAGCACAATCCGTGTTCGATTTAGAGTTTCAAATACATGTATCCCTATAGGAGAAAACAGAGTGAAACCTCAAAACGAAAATGGTTACCGCAAACGAACGGTTTAAACTAGAAGAACGAAATTTGGCGAGCCAAGTGGGATTGGAGTACTGATCATTACCTGAAAGTATCATCAAGATCGGGTGAAAACGTGTTTGCTGAGATTTCAGGCAACTCGTAGTTTTTTGGAAGCTTGGCAAGCCCTTTCCATGCAAGTGATTCTCGCCAGTCTCTGCTTAGGGCTACATCAACAGCAAACAAACTATAGAGATAGAACTTGAAACTGCTTTATTGTGTCAAATTTCAAAGAACTAGCACAAACCGTGTTTGATTTAGAGTTCCAAATACATGTATCCCTATAGGAGAAAACAGAGTGAAACCTGAAAATGAAAACGGTTACTGCAAACGAACTGATTAACCTAGAAGAACGAAATTTGGCGAGCCAAGTGGGATTCGTGTACTGATCATGAACTGAAGGAATCATCAAGATTGGGTGAAAAAGTGTTTGCTGAGATTTCAGGCAACTCGTAGGTTTTTGGAAGCTTGGCAAGCCCTTTCCATGAAAGTGATTCTCGCCAGTGTCTGCTTAGGGTAAATCAACAGCAAACAAACCATAGAGATAGAACTTGAAACTGCTTTATTGTGTCAAGTTTCGAAGAGCTAGCACAAACCGTGTTTGATTTAGAGTTCAACATGCATGTATCCCTATAGAAGAAAACAGAGTGAAACCTCAAAATGAAAACGGTTACTGAAAACGAACGGTTTAACCTAGAAGAACGAAATTTGGCGAGCCAAGTGGGATTGGTGTACAGATCATTACCTGAAAGTATCATCAATATTGGGTGAAAACGTGTTTGCTGAGATTTAAGGCAACTCGTTTTTTGGAAGCTTGGCAAGCCCTTTCCATTAAAGTGATTCTCGCCAGTCTCTGCTTAGGGCTACATCAACAGCAAACAAACCATACAGATAGAACTTGACACTGCTTTATTGTGTCAAGTTTCAAAAAGCTAGCACAAACAGTGTTTGATTTAGAGTTCCAAATACATGTATCCCTATAGGAGAAAACAGAGTGAAACTTGAAAATGAAAACGGTTACTGCAAACGAACGGTTTAACCTAGAAGAAGGAAATTTGGCGAGCCAAGTGGGATTGGTGTACTGATCATTACCTGAAAGTATCATCAAGATTGGGTGACAAAGTGTTTGCTGAGATTTCAGGCAACTCGTAGTTTTTTGGAAGCTTGGCCAGTCCTTTCCATGAAAGTGATTCTCGCCAGTCTCTGCTTAGGACTACATCAACAGCAAACAAACCATAGAGATAGAACTTGAAACTGCTTTATTGTGTCAAGTTTCAAAGAGCTAGCACAAACCGTGTTTGATTTAGAGTTCCAAATACATGTATCCCTATAAAAGAAAACAGAGTGAAACCTCAAAATGAAAACAGTTACTGCAAACGAACGGTTTAACCTAGAAGAACGAAAGTTGGCGAGCCAAGTGGGATTGGTGTACTGATCATTACCTGAAAGTATCATCCAGATTGGGTGAAAACGTGTTTGCTGAGATTTCAGGCAACTCGTAGTTTTTTGGAACCTTAGCAAGCCCTTTCCATGAAAGTGATTCTCGCCAGTCTCTGCTTAGGGCTACATCAACACCAAACAAACCATAGAGATAGAACTTGAAACTGCTTTATTGTGTCAAGATTCAAAGAGCTAGCACAAACCGTGTTTGATTTAGAGTTCCAAATACATGTATCCCTATAGGAGAAAACAGAGTGAAACCTCAAAATGAAAACGGTGACTGCAAACGAACGGTTTAACCTAGAAGAACGAAATTTGGCGAGCCAAGTGGGATTGGTGTACTGATCATTACCTGAAAGTATCATCAAGATTGGGTGAAAAAGTGTTTGCTGAGGTTTTAGGCAACTCGTTTTTTGGAAGCTTGGCAAGCCCTTTCCATTAAAGTGATTCTCGCCAGTCTCTGCTTAGGGCTACATCAACAGCAAACAAACCATACAGATAGAACTTGACACTGATTTATTGTGTCAAGTTTCAAAGAGCTAGCACAAACAGTGTTTGATTTAGAGTTCCAAATACATGTATCCCTATAGGAGAGAACAGAGTGAAACCTGAAAATGAAAACGGTTACTGCAAATGAACGGTTTAACCTGGAAGAACGAAATTTGGCAAGCCAAGTGGGATTGGTGTACTGATCATTACCTGAAAGTATCATCAAGATTGGATGAAAAAGTGTTTGCTGAGATTTCAGGCAACTCTTAGTTTTTTGGAAGCTTGGCAAGCCCTTTCCATGAAAGTGATTCTCGCCAGTCTCTGCTTAGGGCTACATCAAGAGCAAACAAACCATAGAGATAGAACTTGAAACTGCTTTATTGTGTCAAGTTTCAAAGAGCTTGCACAAACCGTGTTTGATTTAGAGTTCCAAATACATGTATCCCTATAGGAGAAAACAGAGTGAAACCTCAAAATGAAAACGGTTACTGCAAACGAACGGTTTAACCTAAAATAATGAATTTGGTGAGCCAAGTGGGATTGGTGTACTGATCATTACCTGAAAGTATCATCAAGATTGGGTGAAAAAGTGTTTGCTGAGATTTCAGGAAACTCGTAGTTTTTTGGAAGCTTGGCAAGCCCTTTCCATGAAAGTGATTCTCGCCAGTCTCTGCTTAGGGCTACATCAACAGCAAAAAAACCATAGAGATAGAACTTGAAACTGCTTTATTATGTTAAGTTTCCAAGAGCTAGCACAAACCTTTTCGATTTAGAGTTCCAAATACATGTATCCCTATAGGAGAAAACAGAGTGAAACCTCAAAATTAAAACGGTTACTGCAAACGAACGGTTTAACCTAGAATAACGAAATTTGGCGAGCCAAGTGGGATTGGTGTACTGATCATTACCTGAAAGTATCATCAAGATTGGGTGAAAAAGTGTTTGCTGAGATTTCAGGCAACTCGTAGTTTTTTGGAAGCTTGGCAAGCCCTTTCCATGAAAGTGATTCTCGCCAGTCTCTGCTTAGGGCTACATCAAGAGCAAACAAACCATAGAGATAGAAATTGAAACTGCTTTATTGTGTCAAGTTTCAAAGAGCTTGCATAAACCGTGTTTGATTTAGAGTTCCAAATACATGTATCCCTATAGGAGAAAACAGAGTGAAACCTCAAAATGAAAACGGTTACTGCAAACAAACGGTTTAACCTAAAAGAACGAAATTTGGTGAGCCAAGTGGGATTGGTGTACTGATCATTACCTGAAAGTATCATCAAGATTGGGTGAAAAAGTGTTTGCTGAGATTTCAGGCAACTCGTAGGTTTTTGGAAGCTTGGCAAGCCTGTTCCATTAAAGTTATTCTCGCCAGTCTCTGCTTAGGGCTACATCAACAGCAAACAAACCAAAGAGATAGAACTTGAAACTGCTTTATTGTGTCAAGTTTCAAAGAGCTAGCACAATCCGTGTTCGATTTAGAGTTTCAAATACATGTATCCCTATAGGAGAAAACAGAGTGAAACCTCAAAACGAAAATGGTTACCGCAAACGAACGGTTTAAACTAGAAGAACGAAATTTGGCGAGCCAAGTGGGATTGGAGTACTGATCATTACCTGAAAGTATCATCAAGATCGGGTGAAAACGTGTTTGCTGAGATTTCAGGCAACTCGTAGTTTTTTGGAAGCTTGGCAAGCCCTTTCCATGCAAGTGATTCTCGCCAGTCTCTGCTTAGGGCTACATCAACAGCAAACAAACTATAGAGATAGAACTTGAAACTGCTTTATTGTGTCAAATTTCAAAGAACTAGCACAAACCGTGTTTGATTTAGAGTTCCAAATACATGTATCCCTATAGGAGAAAACAGAGTGAAACCTGAAAATGAAAACGGTTACTGCAAACGAACTGATTAACCTAGAAGAACGAAATTTGGCGAGCCAAGTGGGATTCGTGTACTGATCATGAACTGAAGGAGTCATCAAGATTGGGTGAAAAAGTGTTTGCTGAGATTTCAGGCAACTCGTAGGTTTTTGGAAGCTTGGCAGGCCCTTTCCATGAAAGTGATTCTCGCCAGTGTCTGCTTAGGGTAAATCAACAGCAAACAAACCATAGAGATAGAACTTGAAACTGCTTTATTGTGTCAAGTTTCGAAGAGCTAGCACAAACCGTGTTTGATTTAGAGTTCAACATGCATGTATCCCTATAGAAGAAAACAGAGTGAAACCTCAAAATGAAAACGGTTACTGAAAACGAACGGTTTAACCTAGAAGAACGAAATTTGGCGAGCCAAGTGGGATTGGTGTACAGATCATTACCTGAAAGTATCATCAATATTGGGTGAAAACGTGTTTGCTGAGATTTAAGGCAACTCGTTTTTTGGAAGCTTGGCAAGCCCTTTCCATTAAAGTGATTCTCGCCAGTCTCTGCTTAGGGCTACATCAACAGCAAACAAACCATACAGATAGAACTTGACACTGCTTTCTTGTGTCAAGTTTCAAAAAGCTAGCACAAACAGTGTTTGATTTAGAGTTCCAAATACATGTATCCCTATAGGAGAAAACAGAGTGAAACTTGAAAATGAAAACGGTTACTGCAAACGAACGGTTTAACCTAGAAGAAGGAAATTTGGCGAGCCAAGTGGGATTGGTGTACTGATCATTACCTGAAAGTATCATCAAGATTGCGTTAAAACGTGTTTGCTGAGATTTCAGGAAACTCGTAGTGTTTTGGAAGCTTGGCAAGCCCTTTCCATGAAAGTGATTCTCGCCAGTCTCTGCTTAGGGCTACATCAAGAGCAAACAAACCATAGAGATAGAACTTGAAACTGCTTTATTGTGTCAAGTTTCAAAGAGCTAGCACAAACCGTGTTTGATTTAGAGTTCCAAATACATATATTCCTATAGGAGAAAACAGAGTGAAACCTCAAAATGAAACCGGTTACTGCAAACGAACGGTTTAACCTAGAAGAACGAAATTTGGCGAGCCAAGTGGGATTTGTGTACTGATCGTTACCTGAAAGTATCATCAAGATTGGGTGAAAAAGTGTTTGCTGAGGTTTTAGGCAACTCGTTTTTTGGAAGCTTGGCAAGCCCTTTCCATGAGAGTGATTCTCGCCAGTCTCTGCTTAGACCTACATCAACAGCAAACAAACCATAGAAATAGAACTTGAAACTGCTTTATTGTGTCAAGTTTCAAAGAGCTAGCACAAACCGTGTTTGATTTAGAGTTCCAAATACATGTATCCCTAAAGGAGAAAGCAGAGTGTACCCTCAAAATGAAAACGGTTACTACAAACAAACGGTTTAACCTAGAAGAACGAAAGTTGGCAAGCCAAGTGGGATTGGTTTACTGATCATTACCTGAAAGTATCATCAAGATTGGGTGACAAAGTGTTTGCTGAGATTTCAGGCAACTCGTAGTTTTTTGGAAGCTTGGCCAGTCCTTTCCATGAAAGTGATTCTCGCCAGTCTCTGCTTAGGACTACATCAACAGCAAACAAACCATAGAGATAGAACTTGAAACTGCTTTATTGTGTCAAGTTTCAAAGAGCTAGCACAAACCGTGTTTGATTTAGAGTTCCAAATACATGTATCCCTATAAAAGAAAACAGAGTGAAACCTCAAAATGAAAACAGTTACTGCAAACGAACGGTTTAACCTAGAAGAACGAAAGTTGGCGAGCCAAGTGGGATTGGTGTACTGATCATTACCTGAAAGTATCATCCAGATTGGGTGAAAACGTGTTTGCTGAGATTTCAGGCAACTCGTAGTTTTTTGGAACCTTAGCAAGCCCTTTCCATGAAAGTGATTCTCGCCAGTCTCTGCTTAGGGCTACATCAACACCAAACAAACCATAGAGATAGAACTTGAAACTGCTTTATTCTGTCAAGATTCAAAGAGCTAGCACAAACCGTGTTTGATTTAGAGTTCCAAATACATGTATCCCTATAGGAGAAAACAGAGTGAAACCTCAAAATGAAAACGGTGACTGCAAACGAACGGTTTAACCTAGAAGAACGAAATTTGGCGAGCCAAGTGGGATTGGTGTACTGATCATTACCTGAAAGTATCATCAAGATTGGGTGAAAAAGTGTTTGCTGAGGTTTTAGGCAACTCGTTTTTTGGAAGCTTGGCAAGCCCTTTCCATTAAAGTGATTCTCGCCAGTCTCTGCTTAGGGCTACATCAACAGCAAACAAACCATACAGATAGAACTTGACACTGATTTATTGTGTCAAGTTTCAAAGAGCTAGCACAAACAGTGTTTGATTTAGAGTTCCAAATACATGTATCCCTATAGGAGAAAACAGAGTGAAACTTGAAAATGAAAACGATTGCTGCAAACGAACGGTTTAACCTAGATGAAGGAAATTTGGCGAGCCAAGTGGGATTGGTGTACTGATCATTACCTGAAAGTATCATCAAGATTGGGTAAAAACGTGTTTGCTGAGATTTCAGGCAACTCGTAGTTTTTTGGAAGCTTGGCAAGCCCTTTCCATGAAAGTGATTCTCGCCAGTCTCTGCTTAGGGCTACATCAACACCAAACAAACCATAGAGATAGAACTTGAAACTGCTTTATTGTGTCAAGTTTCAAAGAGCTAGCACAAACCGTGTTTGATTTAGAGTTCCAAATACATGTATCCCTATAGGAGAAAACAGAGTGAAACCTCAAAATGAAAACGGTTACTGCAAACAAACGGTTTAACCTAGAGGAACGAAATCTGGCGAGCCAAGTGGGATAGGTGTACTGATCATTAACTGAAAGTATCATCAAGATTGGGTGAAGAAAAAGTGTTTGCTGAGATTTCAGGAAACTCATAGTTTTTTGGAAGCTTGCCAAGCCCTTTCCAAGGAAGTGATTCTCGCCAGTCTCTGCTTAGGGCTACATCACAGCAAACAAACCATGAAGATAGAACTTGAAACTGCTTTATTGTGTCAACTTTCAAAGAGCTAGCACAAACCGTGTTTGATTTAGAGTTCCAAATACATATATCCCTATAGGAGAAAACAGAGTGAAACCTCAAAATGAAAACGGTTACTGCAAACGAACGGTTGAAACCTAGAAGAACGAAATTTAGCGAGCCAAGTGGGATTGGTGCTCTGATCATTTCCTGAAAGTATCATCAAGATTGGGTGAAAACGTGTTTGCTGAGATTTCAGGCAACTCATTTTTTGGAAGCTTGGCAAGCCCTTTCCATGAAAGTGATTCTCGCCAGTGTCTGCTTAGGGTAAATCAACAGCAAACAAACCATAGAGATAGAACTTGAAACTGATTTATTGTGTCAAGTTTCGAAGAGCTAGCACAAACCGTGTTTGATTTAGAGTTCAACATGCATGTATCCCTATAGAAGAAAACAGAGTGAAACCTCAAAATGAAAACGGTTACTGAAAACGAACGGTTTAACCTAGAAGAACGAAATTTGGCGAGCCAAGTGGGATTGGTGTACAGATCATTACCTGAAAGTATCATCAATATTGGGTGAAAACGTGTTTGCTGAGATTTAAGGCAACTCGTTTTTTGGAAGCTTGGCAAGCCCTTTCCATTAAAGTGATTCTCGCCAGTCTCTGCTTAGGGCTACATCAACAGCAAACAAACCATACAGATAGAACTTGACACTGCTTTATTGTGTCAAGTTTCAAAAAGCTAGCACAAACAGTGTTTGATTTAGAGTTCCAAATACATGTATCCCTATAGGAGAAAACAGAGTGAAACTTGAAAATGAAAACGGTTACTGCAAACGAACGGTTTAACCTAGAAGAAGGAAATTTGGCGAGCCAAGTGGGATTGGTGTACTGATCATTACCTGAAAGTATCATCAAGATTGCGTTAAAACGTGTTTGCTGAGATTTCAGGAAACTCGTAGTGTTTTGGAAGCTTGGCAAGCCCTTTCCATGAAAGTGATTCTCGCCAGTCTCTGCTTAGGGCTACATCAAGAGCAAACAAACCATAGAGATAGAACTTGAAACTGCTTTATTGTGTCAAGTTTCAAAGAGCTAGCACAAACCGTGTTTGATTTAGAGTTCCAAATACATATATTCCTATAGGAGAAAACAGAGTGAAACCTCAAAATGAAACCGGTTACTGCAAACGAACGGTTTAACCTAGAAGAACGAAATTTGGCGAGCCAAGTGGGATTTGTGTACTGATCGTTACCTGAAAGTATCATCAAGATTGGGTGAAAAAGTGTTTGCTGAGGTTTTAGGCAACTCGTTTTTTGGAAGCTTGGCAAGCCCTTTCCATGAGAGTGATTCTCGCCAGTCTCTGCTTAGACCTACATCAACAGCAAACAAACCATAGAAATAGAACTTGAAACTGCTTTATTGTGTCAAGTTTCAAAGAGCTAGCACAAACCGTGTTTGATTTAGAGTTCCAAATACATGTATCCCTAAAGGAGAAAGCAGAGTGTACCCTCAAAATGAAAACGGTTACTACAAACAAACGGTTTAACCTAGAAGAACGAAAGTTGGCAAGCCAAGTGGGATTGGTTTACTGATCATTACCTGAAAGTATCATCAAGATTGGGTGACAAAGTGTTTGCTGAGATTTCAGGCAACTCGTAGTTTTTTGGAAGCTTGGCCAGTCCTTTCCATGAAAGTGATTCTCGCCAGTCTCTGCTTAGGACTACATCAACAGCAAACAAACCATAGAGATAGAACTTGAAACTGCTTTATTGTGTCAAGTTTCAAAGAGCTAGCACAAACCGTGTTTGATTTAGAGTTCCAAATACATGTATCCCTATAAAAGAAAACAGAGTGAAACCTCAAAATGAAAACGGTTACTGCAAACGAACGGTTTAACCTAGAAGAACGAAAGTTGGCGAGCCAAGTGGGATTGGTGTACTGATCATTACCTGAAAGTATCATCCAGATTGGGTGAAAACGTGTTTGCTGAGATTTCAGGCAACTCGTAGTTTTTTGGAACCTTAGCAAGCCCTTTCCATGAAAGTGATTCTCGCCAGTCTCTGCTTAGGGCTACATCAACACCAAACAAACCATAGAGATAGAACTTGAAACTGCTTTATTGTGTCAAGATTCAAAGAGCTAGCACAAACCGTGTTTGATTTAGAGTTCCAAATACATGTATCCCTATAGGAGAAAACAGAGTGAAACCTCAAAATGAAAACGGTGACTGCAAACGAACGGTTTAACCTAGAAGAACGAAATTTGGCGAGCCAAGTGGGATTGGTGTACTGATCATTACCTGAAAGTATCATCAAGATTGGGTGAAAAAGTGTTTGCTGAGGTTTTAGGCAACTCGTTTTTTGGAAGCTTGGCAAGCCCTTTCCATTAAAGTGATTCTCGCCAGTCTCTGCTTAGGGCTACATCAACAGCAAACAAACCATACAGATAGAACTTGACACTGATTTATTGTGTCAAGTTTCAAAGAGCTAGCACAAACAGTGTTTGATTTAGAGTTCCAAATACATGTATCCCTATAGGAGAAAACAGAGTGAAACTTGAAAATGAAAACGATTACTGCAAACGAACGGTTTAACCTAGATGAAGGAAATTTGGCGAGCCAAGTGGGATTGGTGTACTGATCATTACCTGAAAGTATCATCAAGATTGGGTAAAAACGTGTTTGCTGAGATTTCAGGCAACTCGTAGTTTTTTGGAAGCTTGGCAAGCCCTTTCCATGAAAGTGATTCTCGCCAGTCTCTGCTTAGGGCTACATCAACACCAAACAAACCATAGAGATAGAACTTGAAACTGCTTTATTGTGTCAAGTTTCAAAGAGCTAGCACAAACCGTGTTTGATTTAGAGTTCCAAATACATATATCCCTATAGGAGAAAACAGACTGAAACCTCAAAATGAAAACGGTTACTGCAATCGAACGGTTTAACCTAGAAGAACGAAATTTGGCGAGCCAAGTGGGATTGGTTTACTGATCATTACCTGAAAGTATCATCAAGATTGGGTGACAATGTGTTTGCTGAGGTTTTAGGCAACTCATTTTTTGGAAGCTTGGCAAGCCCTTTCCATGAAAGTGATTCTCGCCAGTCTCTGCTTAGGGCTACATCAACAGCAAACAAACCATAGAGATAGAACTTGAAACTGCTTTATTGTTTCAAGTTTCAAAGAGCTAGCACAAACCGTTTTTGATTTAGAGTTCCAAATACATATATCCCTATAGGAGAAAACAGACTGAAACCTCAAAATGAAAACGGTTACTGCAATCGAACGGTTTAACCTAGAAGAAGGAAATTTGGCGAGCCAAGTGGGATTGGTTTACTGATCATTACCTGAAAGTATCATCAAGATTGGGTGACAAAGTGTTTGCTGAGATTTCAGGGAACTCGTAGTTTTTTGGAAGCTTGGCAAGCCCTTTCCATGAAAGTGATTCTTGCCAGTCTCTGCTTAGGACTACATCCACAGCAAACAAACCATAGAGATAGAACTTGAAATTGCTTTATTCTGTCAAGTTTCAAAGAGCTAGCACAAACCGTGTTTGATTTAGAGTTCCAAATACATGTATCCCTATAAAAGAAAACAGAGTGAAACCTCAAAATGAAAACGGTTACTGCAAACGAACGGTTTAACCTAGAAGAACGAAAGTTGGCGAGCCAAGTGGGATAGGTGCACTGATCATTACCTGAAAGTATCATCAAGATTGGGTGAAAACGTGTTTGCTACTATTTCAGGCAACTCGTAGTTTTTTGGAACCTTGGCAAGTCCTTTCCATGAAAGTGATTCTCGCCAGTCTCTGCTTATTGCTACATCAACAGCAAACAAATCATAGAGATAGAACTTGACACTGCTTTATTGTGTCAAGTTTCAAAGAGCTAGCACAAACCGTGTTTGATTTAGAGTTCCAAACACATGTATCCCTATAGGAGAAAAAAGAGTGAAACCTCAAAATTTAAATGGTTACTGCAAACGAACGGTTTAACCTAGAAGAACGAAATTTGGCGAGCCAAGTGGGATTGGTGTACTGATCATTACCTGAAAGTATCATCAAGATTGGGTGAAAAAGTGTTTGCTGAGATTTCAGGCAACTCGTAGTTTTTTGGAAGCTTGACAAGCCCTTTCCATGAAAGTGATTCTCGCCAGTCGCTGCTTAGGGCTACATCAACAGCAAACAAACCATAGAGATAGAACTTGAAACTGCTTTATTTCGTCAAGTTTCAAAGAGCTAGCACAAACCGTGTTTGATTTAGAGTTCCAAATACATGTATTCCTATAGGAGAAAACAGAGTGAAACCTCAAAATTTAAACGGTTACTGAAAATGAACGTTTTAACGTAGAAGAACGAAATTTGTCGAGCCAAGTGGGATTGGTTTACTGATCATTATCTGAAAGTATCATCAAGATTGGGTGAAAAAGTGTTTGCTGAGATTTCAGGAAACTCGTAGATTTTTGGAAGCTTGAAGAGCCCTTTCCATGAAAGTGATTCTCGCCAGTCTCTGCTTAGGGCTACATCCACAGCAAACAATCCATAGGGATAGAACTTAAAACTGCTTTATTGTGTCAAGTTTAGAAGAGCTAGCACAAACCGTGTTTGATTTAGAGTTCCAAATACATGTATCCCTATAGGAGAAAACAGAGTGAAACCTCAAAATGAAAACGGTTACTGCAAACGAATGGTTTAACCTAGAAGAACGAAAGATGGCGAGCCAAGTGGGATTGGTGTACTGATCATTACCTGAAAGTATCATCAAGATTGGGTGAAAAAGTGTTTGCTGAGATTTCAGGCAACTCGTAGTTTTTTGGAACCTTTGCAAGTCCTTTCCATGAAAGTGATTCTCTGCTTAGGGCTACATCAACAACAAACAAACCATAGAGATAGAACTTGAAACTGCTTTATTGTGTCAAGTTTCAAAGAGCTATCACAAACCGTGTTTGATTTAGAGTTCCAAATACATGTATCCCTATAAGAGAAAACAGAGTGAAACCTCAAAATGAAAACGGTTACTACAAACGAACGGTTTAACCTAGAAGAATGAAATTTGGCTAGCCAAGTGAGATTGGTGTACTGATCATTACCTGAAAGTATCATCAAGTTTGGGTGAAAAAGTGTTTGCTGAGATTTCAGGCAACTCGTAGTTTTTGGAAGCTTGACAAGCCCTTTCCATGAAAGTGATTCTCGCCAGTCGCTGCTTAGGGCTACATCAACAGCAAACAAACCATAGAGATAGAACTTGAAACTGCTTTATTGTGTCAAGTTTCAAAGAGCTAGCACAAACCGTGTTTGATTTAGACTTCCAAATACATATATCCCTATAGGAGAAAACAGAGTGAAGCCTCAAAATAAAAACGGTTACTGCAAACGAACGGTTTAACCTAGAAGAACGAAATTTGGCGAGCCAAGTGGGATTGGTGTACTGATCATTACCTGAAAGTATCATCAAGATTGGGTGAAAAAGTGTTTGCTGGGGTTTTAGGCAACTCGTTTTTTGGAAGCTTGGCAAGCCCTTTCCATTAAAGTGATTCTCGCCAGTCTCTGCTTAGGGCTACATCAACAGCAAACAAACCATACAGGTAGAACTTGACACTGCTTTATTGTGTCAAGTTTCAAAGAGCTAGCACAAACAGTGTTTGATTTAGAGTTCCAAATACATGTATCCCTATAGGAGAAAACAGAGTGAAACTTGAAAATGAAAACGGTTACAGCAAACGAACGGTTTAACCTAGATGAAGGAAAATTGGCGAGCCAAGTGGGATTGGTGTACTGATCATTACCTGAAAGTATCATCAAGATTGGGTGAAAACGTGTTTGCTGAGATTTCAGGCAACAAGTAGTTTTTTGGAAGCTTGGCAAGCCCTTTCCATGAAAGTGATTCTCGCAAGTCTCTGCTTAGTGCTACATCAACACCAAACAAACCATAGTGATAGAACTTGAAACTGCTTTATTGTGTCAAGTTTCAAAGAGCTAGCACAAACCGTGTTTGATTTAGAGTTCCAAATACATATATCCCTATAGGAGAAAACAGACTGAAACCTCAAAATGAAAACGGTTTCTGCAATCGAACGGTTTAACCTAGAAGAACGAAATTTGGCGAGCCAAGTGAGATTGGTGTACTGATCATTACCTGAAAGTATCATCAAGATTGGGTGAAAAAGTGTTTGCTGAGATTTTAGGCAACTCGTTTTTTGGAAGCTTGGCAAGCCCTTTCCATTAAAGTGATTCTCGCCAGTCTCTGCTTAGGGCTACATCAACAGCAAACAAACAATACAGAAAGAACTTGACACTGCTTTATTGTGTCAAGTTTCAAAGAGCTAGCACAAACCGTGTTTGATTTAGAGTTCCAAATACATGTATCCCTATAGGAGAAAAGAGAGTGAAACCTCAAAATGAAAAAGGTTACTGCAAACAAACGGTTTAACCTAGAAGAACGAAATTTGGTGAGCCAAGTGGGATTGGTGTACTTATCATTACCTGAAAGTATCATCAAGATTGGGTGAAAAAGTGTTTGCTGAGATTTCAGGCAACTCGCAGTTTTTTAAAAGCTTGCCAAGCCCTTTCCATGAAAGTGATTCTCGCCAGTCTCTGCTTAGGGCTACATCAACAGCAAACAAACCATAGAGATAGAACTTGAAACTGCTTTTTTGTGTCAAGTTTCAAAGAGCTATCACAAACCATGTTTGATTTAGACTTCCAAATACATGTATCCCTATAGGAGAAAACAGAGTGAAACCTCAAAATGAAAACGGTTACTGCAAATGAACGTTTTAACGTAGAAGAACGAAATTTGTCGAGCCAAGTGGGATTGGTTTACTGATAATTAGCTGAAAGTATCATCAAGATTGGGTGAAAAAGTGTTTGCTGAGATTTCAGGAAACTCGTAGATTTTTGGAAGCTTGAAGAGCCCTTCCCATGAAAGTGATTCTCGCCAGTCTCTGCTTAGGGCTACATCAACAGCAAATAAACCATAGAGATAGAACTTGAAACTGCTTTATTATGTCAAGTTTCAAAGAGCTAGCACAAACCGTGTTTGATTTAGAGTTCCAAATACATATATCCTTATAGGAGAAAACAGAGTGAAACCTCAAAATGAAAACGGTTACTGCAAACGACCGGTTTAACCTAGAAGAACGAAATTTAGCGAGCCAAGTGGGATTGGTGCACTGATCATTACCTGAAAGTATCATCAAGATTGGGTGAAAAAGTGTTTGCTGAAATTTCAGGCAACTCATTTTTTGGAAGCATGGCAAGCCCTTTCCATGAAAGTGATTCTCCCCAGTGTCTGCTTAGGGTAAATCAACACCAAACAAATCATAGAGATAGAACTTGAAACTGCTTTATTGTGTCAAGTTTTGAAGAGCTAGCACAAGCCGTGTTTGATTTAGAGTTCCAAATACATGTATCCCTTTGGGAGAAAACAGAGTGAAACCTCAAAATGAAACGTTTACTAAAACGAACGGTTTAACCTAGAAGAACGAAATTTTGCTAGCCAAGTGGGATTGGTGTACTGATCATTACCTGAAAGTATCATCAAGATTGGGTGAAAAAGTGTTTGCTGAGATTTCAGGCAACTCGTAGTTTTTTGGAAGCTTGGCAAGCCCTTTTCATGAAAGTGATTCTCGCCAGTCTCTGCTTAGGGCTACATCAACAGCAAACAAACCATAGAGAGAGAACTTGAAACTGCTTTATTGTGTCAAGTTTCAAAGAGCTAGCACAAACCGTGTTTGATTTAGAGTTCCAAATACATGTATCCCTATAGGAGAAAACAGAGTGAAACCTCAAAATTTAAACGGTTACTGAAAATGAACGTTTTAACGTAGAAGAACGAAATTTGTCGAGCCAAGTGGGATTGGTTTACTGATCATTACCTGAAAGTATCATCATGATTGGGTGAAAAAGTGTTTGCTGAGATTTCAGGAAACTCGTAGATTTTTGGAAGCTTGAAGAGCCCTTTCCATGAAAGTGATTCTCGCCAGTCTCTGCTTAGGGCTACATCAACAGCAAACAAACCATAGAGATAGAACTTGAAACTGATTTATTGTGTCAAGTTTCAAAGAGCTAGCACAAACCGTGTTTGATTTAGAGTTCCAAATACATGCATCCCTATAGGAGAAAACAGAGTGAAAAATCAAAATGAAAACGGTTACTGCAAACGAACGGTTTAACCTAGAAGAACAAAATTTGGCGAGCCAAGTGGGATTGGTTTACTGATCATTACCTGAAAGTATCATCAAGATTGGGTGAAAAAGAGTTTGCTCAGAATTCAGGCAACTCGTAGTTTTTTGGAAGCTTGGCAAGCCCTTTCCATGAAAGTGATTCTCGCCAGTCTCTGCTTAGGGCTACATCAACAGCAAACAATCCATAGGGATAGAACTTAAAACTGCTTTATTGTGTCAAGTTTAGAAGAGCTAGCACAAACCGTGTTTGATTTAGAGTTCCAAATACATATATCCCTATAGGAGAAAACAGAGTGAAACCTCAAAATTAAAAAGGTTACTGCAAACGAATGGTTTAACCTAGAAGAACGAAAGATGGCGAGCCAAGTGGGATTGGTGTACTGATCATTACCTGAAAAGTATCATCAAGATTGGGTGAAAAAGTGTTTGCTGAGATTTCAGGCAACTCGTAGTTTTTTGGAACCTTTGCAAGTCCTTTCCATGAAAGTGATTCTCTGCTTAGGGCTACATCAACAGCAAACAAACCATAGAGATAGAACTTGAAACTGCTTTATTGTGTCAAGTTTCAAAGAGCTATCAGAAACCGTGTTTGATTTAGAGTTCCAAATACATGTATCCCTATAGGAGAAAACAGAGTGAAACCTCAAAATGAAAACGGTTACTACAAACGAACGGTTTAACCTAGAAGAATGAAATTTGGCTAGCCAAGTGAGAATGGTGTACTGATCATTACCTGAAAGTATCATCAAGATCGGGTGAAAAAGTGTTTGCTGAGATTTCAGGCAACTCGTAGTTTTTTGGAAGCTTGACAAGCCCTTTCCATGAAAGTGATTCTCGCCAGTCGCTGCTTAGGGCTACATCAACAGCAAACAAACCATAGAGATAGAACTTGAAACTGCTTTATTGTGTCAAGTTTCAAAGAGCTAGCACAACCGTGTTTGATTTAGACTTCCAAATACATATATCCCTATAGGAGAAAACAGAGTGAAGCCTCAAATAAAAACGGTTACTGCAAAGGAACGGTTTAACCTAGAAGAACGAAATTTGGCGAGCCAAGTGGGATTGGTGTTCTGATCATTACCTGAAAGTATCATCAAGATTGGGTGAAAAAGTGTTTGCTGGGTTTTAGGCAACTCGTTTTTTGGAAGCTTGGCAAGCCCTTTCCATTAAAGTGATTCTCGCCAGTCTCTGCTTAGGGCTACATCAACAGCAAACAAACCATACAGGTAGAACTTGACACTGCTTTATTGTGTCAAGTTTCAAAGAGCTAGCACAAACAGTGTTTGATTTAGAGTTCCAAATACATGTATCCCTATTGGAGAAAACAGAGTGAAACTTGAAAATGAAAACGGTTACATCAAACGAACGGTTTAACCTAGATGAAGGAAATTGGCGAGCCAAGTGGGATTGGTGTACTGATCATTACCTGAAAGTATCATCAAGATTGGGTGAAAACGTGTTTGCTGAGATTTCAGGCAACAAGTAGTTTTTTGGAAGCTTGGCAAGCCCTTTCCATGAAAGTGATTCTCGCCAGTCTCTGCTTAGTGCTACATCAACACCAAACAAACCATAGAGATAGAACTTGAAACTGCTTTATTGTGTCAAGTTTCAAAGAGCTAGCACAAACCGTGTTTGATTTAGAGTTCCAAATACATATATCCCTATAGGAGAAAACAGACTGAAACCTCAAATGAAAACGGTTACTGCAATCGAATGGTTTAACCTAGAAGAACGAAATTTGGCGAGCCAAGTGAGATTGGTGTACTGATCATTACCTGAAAGTATCATCAAGATTGGGTGAAAAAGTGTTTGCTGAGGTTTTAGGCAACTCGTTTTTTGGAAGCTTGGCAAGCCCTTTCCATTAAAGTGATTCTCGCCAGTCTCTGCTTAGGGCTACATCAACAGCAAACAAACAATACAGAAAGAACTTGACACTGCTTTATTGTGTCAAGTTTCAAAGAGCTAGCACAAACCGTGTTTGATTTAGAGTTCCAAATACATGTATCCCTATAGGAGAAAAGAGAGTGAAACCTCAAATGAAAAAGGTTACTGCAAACAAACGGTTTAACCTAGAAGAACGAAATTTGGTGAGCCAAGTGGGATTGGTGTACTTATCATTACCTGAAAGTATCATCAAGATTTGGGTGAAAA
>NW_027522305.1:0-18949 GCF_052094955.1 Ictidomys tridecemlineatus | reverse complement strand
CCTCCACGTGGACGGCGACTCCGCCATGGTCCACCCACCGAGGACCATCCGTGTCTGCCATGGTGGCCCTCCTGCCCAGCCTCGCCTGACCCTGAGCGGCCAACGTGTCTCCGACCCGCTCTGGGGGTGGGGACTGCCCTTGGGACCCAGTGGACGTCCAGCCATTGAGTGGAAGGGAGCTGGCTGAGAGGAGCCCTGGGCGAGCGCCATGTGGTGAGGGGACCCTCCATGGACCCCCGGCTGGGCAGCCTCCCCAGGACCTTCTGGGGAGACCCTGGGAGTGATGGACATCAGTGGTCAGCGCCAGTGGTCAGGCGTCAGCCAGGAGGTGCTCATCACCAAGACCAGGTGACCAGGACCCGGGGAGACCACGGGGGAGAGCTCTCGGGGTGGTGGCATCTCCACGTGGTGGTCAGGGTCAGCCAGGGGCAGGCACCATGGACACTAAGGAGTCCCCTGGGTCCAGGCTGGGCGGCCCTCAAGCTGGACTCTTGGGAGGGCACCTTCTGGAGCCCCGAGGTGGGCACCATGGGACCCAGGGAAGCCACTGTGGTCCAGCTGGGCAGCCCAGGGACCCTCTGTTGGGACCCTGCGAAGTCCAGCTGCAGAATCGGGAGGGGACCTGTCCTCTGGGTCCCGGAGACCAGCACCTGAGGCCAGTGGGCAGTGCCCTGGGCGCGGCTCTCCCTACGGCTCTGGTCCTGTCCCCCAGCCCAGGGCACGGCGCCCGCCTGTCCTTGGGTCCTGAGAGGCAGGTGACATCCCCCGGGTCCCTCTCCTCCTATTGTCCCCAGTCCTAACAAAGATTGTCCCCAGTCCTTCAGCTCAGTGTGGCCTGGGCTTCTTGGACAGGTGACAACGTGTCCCTGCAGCCTGGTGGGTGGTGGGAGATGTCACATGGCGCCTGGCCGTGCCCCTGAGCACAAGGTGCCTGTGGGTGTCCCAGGGTGACAGTGACAACCAGGGACGGCGCCTGCCCCATCCTGAAATGAGGAAGCCCAGAGGGGGGGACGGGAGGGACCCAGCGAGAAACGGGAAGCCCTGGGCCCAGGACGTGAGTCGGCGGGTGACGTCGGGTGCTCACAGGCTGCAGAGGGAGGTGGCACTTCAAGATGGCGGTCTGAGGCTGGAGCCGGGACCCACAAGTAAGGACGGAGGCCGGGAGGCAGGGAGGCAGGGAGGCAGGGAGGCCGGGATCCCAGGGTGGCAGGGCGGGCCGGTCCCTTGGCTCCGTGGACTTTCCAGTTGCCAAGTCCCCTCTGTGCAGTTTGTGGCTTCGGTGGCTCTGGCTGGGGTCAGCATGGAGCTGAGGGTGGGCGATGGAGACAGCAGGTGAAGGGACGGGGACGGCCGGGGAGTGACCGGGAGGAGTGCCCCCGGCGCCTGGGCTCTGCACTCTGAGGTCTGCCTCAGACGAGGAGATGGCCCGGTTGGCACTGGGAGGTGTCATCTGGGGACACTGACGTGTCTGTCCAGTCAGTTGCCCAAGGCCAGCCACGGGTGGTCACCTGCAGACCCCCGGGAGCCTAGGTCCAAGGACCTGTCCTGGGTCTTCCCATCTGCTGTGATCCAGGGACCTCATTTTGCTCTTGACCTAGAAGGAGGGACAGTGGAAGGGACAGCTGTTGGCAGCTCTTCTGTGACTATGACAACGTGCCTGAGACGGGCTGCTTCCCAGGGCAGAGAGGTTCAGCTGGGTCCGGGCTGGCCGGCTCCTCCTGGCACGGGCTTCCTTCTCCGTCCCGCTGTGCTGGACGGGGCCGTTGGTGGGCAGCAGGAGCCCCCGTGGCCAGAGGTGCATGCAGAAGTGTCCCAATAGAAGGACATTTATGGTCCTGTGTCATAAGAAGCTCTTGCAGCTACAGCTGAGACGGTTTCGTGGAACCCGATGCCGTCCCCGGAGACTGAGGTCCCCGGGATGTAACCGTCCCGTCCACCCAGGGTCACCTGCATCCTACATTCCAGGACAGGGACCAAAGGGGACACACCATGCCCAGGCCACAGCCAGAGTGGCCGCCGGAGGCCGAACATCCTCCGATTTCCATCCTTCAAGGTCCCACCCAGAAAATCCCCAGAGGCTGGGGAAAGTGGTTTCCGGGTCTCCAGGGCCCCGGGAGGGGGACCAGGGCGTTAAAGAACAATCGGGGCCAAACGGGACCCGCGAGATAAGGCCACGCAGCCGCCCGGGGGAGGACGGTCCTGCACAGAGAGGGTCCAGGGCTCCCTGGCCCCCTGCTTATGGCCGCCGCGGGGCCTGCAAGGTCAAGTTCCAGCGGATTCCTGGTCTGGACTCCGCGGTGTCAAAGAGGAAGGGGAAGCTCTGTGAAAGGGAAGCAGAACGGGGAACCCTGCGGCGGTGACAAAGTTCCGCCATGTGTCAAGGCTTCTGAGAAGGCGCCCGGCTCCCGGCACCTGCTTAGGCTCCAACCCTGGGGCGATGGCCTCCGCTGCCGCCCAGCTCCGGGGGGATGGCTGGCCGGTCGCCTGCGTCCAGGAGATGGGTTAAGAGAAAAAGCAGCAGAAGGTCTGCCGATGTGTCACCCCAGGTGTCCCTGGGACACCCTGGAGGGAAAGCAGCCCGTGTCCAGAGGGGACAGAGCCCGGCCAGGGACCACCGGCTTTCCC
Organism: Ictidomys tridecemlineatus; assembly: GCF_052094955.1. Classification (NCBI taxonomy): domain Eukaryota; kingdom Metazoa; phylum Chordata; class Mammalia; order Rodentia; family Sciuridae; genus Ictidomys; species Ictidomys tridecemlineatus. Next base: position 16,324 of record NW_027522305.1, on the reverse strand, counting down.
GGGAAGGAGGAGGCCCCGTTAGGAGGCCGGGCGGGGGATCTCGGCTGAGCAAGGCTGAGCTCTGCCTGGGGACCTCAGTCAGTCCTTGTCCTGGACGGTGTCCCCAGCTGGGGTGGACACGGCCACCTCCAGAGACGGGCGAATCTGCCAAGGTCCAGGGAGAAGGGGCCTCGGAGTGTGGAGCAGGGCACTGAGCCTCTCCCCTGGGGGAGGACGGGTGGACGGGACGAGAGGGAGGGCATCCCGGAGAGCGCTGGGGGGACAGGTGACCTGCGGGTGGCGAGGGGTGGCGGGATGGACGGGCTGGACTCTGGGCAGGTCCCCGGTGAGTGTCCAGGGGGTGAGGACGGGTGGGACTGGACGCTGAGGGTCAGCTGGGCTGCAGGGAGGGTCTGCTGGGGGAGGGGACCGGGGTGGTGGCTCCTGGGGAGCTGGGAGGTCCCCCGGTGCCTGCAGATGACCAGGTGGACAGCAAAGGGGTCTCCCCCAGGGCAGAAGCCCCCAGAGGAGCGCCCCAGGTCCAGGGCCCAGGTGGTCAGCGGAAGGTGGGGCCTACGGGTGACCGAGGGCTTTGACGAGGGATGAGGAACCCATGTCCCCAGGGTGAATGTTGAGAAGGACAATCCTGAGCCCAGATGTCCACTCCCAGGGTGGGAGGGAGAAGCTGCCCGTGAGCCGGGTCAGGAGCTGGACACTGGGGTCAGCAGGGGGAGGGGCAGGGAGCAGGGTGACGTGGACGGAGGAGGGAGGGACAGAGCTCCCGGCCCCCAAGTCCAAGGGCGTCCAGCAGCTGCACCCTGACCCAGGCCAGCCGCTGGCCGCCCGGTCCTCCTTGCAGTCTGCCCACGAGCCGCCCTGCCACCGGCTGCTCTCCCTCTGCCGTGAGCGTGTGTGCGGCTGACAGTCCCGTCCCTGGGTCACCCGCTGGTTCCCCTTTTCTCTTTCGGTTACTCTTTTCTCTATGATGAAACTCAAAAAAAAAATGAGGGTCACAGGCGTCGGCCGGGCTGTGGGTGCAGGGCTGGGCGCAGAGGGGTCAGGCTGGACAGCGGCTCCTGCTGACCCCGGGGGCCCCTCTGCCTGGAGGGGCAGGGCCTGGGGTCCGGCCACCCTGGGGGCTGACGCTTTCCCGTGGTTTGTGCCCCAGGTGCTGGCCCCCCGAGCCCCGTCCCCAGCCCTATTTGGCATTTTATTTAGGGACAGGGTCTCCCCGAGCTGCTTAGGGCCTCCCTTTGGCTGAGGCTGGCTTTGAACCCGCGATCCTCCTGCCTCGGCCTCCCCAGCCCAGAATACGGATATTATTGCTCGACGGATCCCCGTAGGATTTCTTTCACTTTGTCTTGGGCAAAAGGGAAAAATCCTTTAAAACCTGAAAAATCTAAACAAAAGCCGAGGTCCTCAGGGCTCCCAGGTCCGCCTGGACATGGAGCCTCGGGCCAGACCAGTGCGGGGGCGGAGGGATACCAAGGGGACAGGAGCCCCACCCATTGAGCACGGCCTGACCTTTGTTGTTTCTGCTTCCTGGAAAGAGGACGCTGAGGAAAGGAGAAGCCACCCACCCGGGAGGGACACAGAGTAATGTCCCCAGAGACCTCCACGTCCCGACCCCACGTGGGCAGGGGATGAGGGTCCCACACACCGTCTGCGATCAGCCATGACCTGAATTTTCGCTCTTTCTGTTACTGTGACAAACAACCCGAGGAAAATCAACTTAGCACTAAAAAAAAAAAAAAATCAAAGTGCAGCACGTTTCTTCACCCTGCGGCTTTGTCTCCCCAGTGCCCTGCGCTCCCTCGGGCGGCCCCGAGAGCCTGCTGGTGGCCATCTGCGTCCTTGTCCTCTCCGCGTCGCCTGGACAGGCCTCCCTCGTGACCCAGGAGCTGACGGGTGAGTGCGGGGACGTGACTGTCCCTTTTCCTTGGCTCCCGTTTAGGCGTTTGGGGACGCAGCCACAGCTGGGTGTCCATTGCGTCATCTGTCCCCTACCTGCCTTGGTGACCTGGTGACCCCTAGCTGCAGTCCAGTCGCCCGGGTGCTGCAGGGTTTGGAAAGATGGACGGGGAGGACGTCCCCACCTCTGGCCAGTAGGTGGGGCTGGTGGCCTTTGGATCCCCTGCGTGGACCAGGGGTCAGTGACCCGCTGGGTGGACACCTACCCCTTGGTCTCACGTCCTCCGAGGTCACTTTATCATGAGGCCGGGTCCCCACTTCCGCACCTGCGTGGCTTTTGCAGAACCCGAGGGTGAGGGGGGTCTGTCCAGCTGCGCCTGGGCAACAGGACACACATCCCGGCAGGGTCAAGGAACAGGAGGCCACCGAGCCCTGACTGTCCACCCTCGAGACCTAGGAGATGTCCCAGAGCCCGAGGGAGCAAGCCAGGCACAGATTGGGCCAACTGGGTGAGGGGTGGGGTGGCCAGTGGCCAGTGGCCAGTGGCCAGCACTGACAGGACCCCCCACCTGCAGGGACCAGCCCAGGATCCAGCTGGCGCTGGTCAGTCCTGCGGGGACCCCCCGTGGCCGGGTGGTGCCTGTCCGTGACTATGACCAAGGACCTGAGCCCGGGTCGCTCATGGGGAACAGAAGGTGGACGGAGCCGTGGGCTCTGGAGGCCGAGATGCAGCGTCCAGGGCGAGGGGACGCCTGAGGACACGGCAGTGTCCAGGCCTGGGGGACCAGCCCCGGCCGTGGTCACCTGGCAGACGCAGAGTGTGCTGGCCGGGCGGGGGGACGTGGGGCGAGGTCACTGACTTGTGGCCATCCCCCGCAGATGCGCCATCGCCGTCGCCCACCCCCGGCCTCGCCCTGGAGTTTGACCCGCGGACCATGACGCTCCGCTGGACCTGCCAGGAGAACGCCACCCGCGCCACGTGCCGCCTGAGTCACAGGGAAATGGGGGACATTAAAGTTAATGTGAGGAGGCCACCAGGGGCTGGGGGGTGGTGGTCAGGGGTGCCCCCTGCAGGTGGGAGGTGGTCAGGGGTGCCCCCTGCAGGTGGGAGGTGGTCAGGGGCGCCCCCTGCAGGTGGGAGGTGGTTAGGGCGCCCCCCGCAGGTGGGAGGTGGTTAGAGCGCCCCCTGCAGGTGGGAGGTGGTCAGGGGCGCCCCCTGCAGGTGGGAGGTGGTTAGAGGTGCCCCCTGCAGGTGGGAGGTGGTCAGGGGCGCCCCCTGCAGGTGGGTGGTGGTTAGGAGCGCCCCCTGCAGGTGGGTGGAGGCTAGGGCGCCCCCTGCAGGTGGGAGGTGGTTAGGAGCGCCCCCTGCAGGTGGGTGGAGGCTAGGGCGCCCCCTGCAGGTGGGAGGTGGTTAGGAGCGCCCCCTGCAGGTGGGAGGTGGTTAGGGCGTCCCCTGCAGGTGGGTGGTGGTTAGGGGGCCCCCTGCAGGTGGGAGGTGGTTAGGGCGCCCCCTGCAGGTGGGTGGTGGTTAGGGGCCCCCCTATAGCCCAGAACCCCGGCTTCTTGGTGGACCTAATCCTGAGCAAGGAACCAGGGGTCAGCTTTTCAGGGAAGACCAAGCGGCCCTCCTGTCCGGGTTCCCCAGGAGGAGGCAGACGGGCGTCCCGGGTGCAGGGGGGACACACCCCAGGGACGCCCCACGACAGGGGACTTCGGTTGCCGTCTCTGATTAGGCCGAGGCCGAGTCCTGCCAGTGCACCTTTACCAGGGTCGCCCTGCACGGAGGCGCCACGCTGAAGGTCAGCACCACGGTGGACGGGGCCCCGGTGCAGGAGGAGCTGCCCTTCACCAACCCAGGTGGGCAGGCCGGTGGGGACCCCCCTGTCCCCCCATGCCGCCACCCTGGGGAGAAAATGACGCCGAGCCCCTCTTCCCAGGTGCAGAGGGCACCGCCGCCCGGAACTTGTCGTGCGCCATCTACAACGGGGCCTTCATGAACTGCACCTGGGCGCCGGGCCCTGCGGCCCCCAGCGACGTGCAGTATTTTCTGTACCTGCGACAGCTGAAGTAAGCCCCGATGTCGTCGGCGGGATCGTGGCGGGACGCCAAGGGGGGCAGGGAAAAAAATGCCAATTTCTTTTTTTCTTTCTTTCTTTTCTTTCTTGAGAGCTAACAGTGAAAGTGATGAGGCCGAATGTCCCCACTACATACAAGACTCGGGGACCCACAGGGGCTGCCACCTGCGAGACATCTCCAAGTTGAAGTACAGAACTTTCTTCCTGGTGAACGGGACCAGCCGGGGGACGGGGATCCGGTTCTTCGATTTGATCCTGTCGACAAGGGAGATGGGTGAGGGCAGAGCCTGGGTTTGGTTTGGCCGTGGCGGGGGCTAGAGGTCTAGAGAAATATGGAGGCAAAGTTGTCACCAGATTGGGGTCCCTTTCTCTGCCAGAAGAGGGCCTCCACAGAGCCCTTGGGGCTCTTGAGTTGACGTGTCTAGAAAGGAACTGAGGCTACTTGGATCCAGGATAGGGAGGGAGAGATTGTTCTCACGTTCATCCTTGAGGGTCATCCAAGCCTGACTTTTTTTTTCCCCCAGATTTTGTATCGGTGAATTAGAGTGACACCTATAGGTGGGATTAATTGCTACATATGCACACGATAGAATGACAAAATTTGGCCAATGTCCTTCCCTGGCACTTGCTTGTCTCCCCCCCCCCCCCCCACTATGGACGTCCCTTTGATTTGAAGGAGATTCCTTCTTTCAAACCTAATTGGGAAATGTCCGTCACCTTCACCTGCTTCCTGTTCATGTCTGAAAAATAGGCTCAGATGTCACCAAAGGCCACCATATGCCTCCTTCTCTAACCATGGGGCAGACTGGGCACCTTCCCACAGATGGCAAGTGGTCATCTGTCAATCTTAAACCTCACCCTGACCCTCACTCCAATCCTAACCCTAACTTTACGCCTGAACCCCAACCCTGACCCTGACCCTGACCCCCACAGCCACCTTACTGTCCCCTGGGGATGAGCTCGGAGCCCCCGGGGGTCCTCAGGACCACCCCCCGGAGCTCCAGGTGTTGACCATCGGTGGTGGGCAGGTGGCGCTCGGCGGGGAGGTGACAGAGGAGCAGCTCACGCAGGTACCAAGGTGCCTGACTGTCCCCACAGAGCAGATCAGTCCCCCGGACAACATCAGCGTCCAGTGCAACACGTCTCACTGCGTCCTCCAGTGGAACCAGCCCAGGACCAAGACCTACCTGACCTACCTGGACTTCCAGTATCAGCTGGGCATCCGGACACAGGTCAGCGCCCACGGGGACATGACGTGGGCGGGGACCGTGACCCTAGGAACTGCAGGAGGTCCAGCAGGGGCTATGGACAGGGGCATCGTGCGTGGACCACCAGCCGAGGAGGGGCGTTGGGTAGCCAGGAGTGGGGACAGTGACAACCTTGGGAATGGGGAAGACGTGGAGAGGCAGAATGACCAAGATCTGTGGTTCCCCCCCCCCCGAGTCCACCCAGATACGAGGTGGACAGTCAGCCTCTGGGAAAGCCCTTGAAAGTGTCCAACCGTCCACCTTCCTCTGTCCTAGAACACGGAAAGAGCCGGCGGTGACAATTCAGTGGTGAGTTGGACGTCCGCCGTCGTCGGCCAACTGGACCCTTCCTGAGAGCCAGCGTCACCAGCGGTGGCCAGGATGGGTGGGATTCTGTGCCCAGATGTGTCCACAGAGCCCTCGAGTCCCCCGAGGGGACAGCACTCCCTGTAGCTCCCTCCCAAACACCTGGAAAGGCAGATCCCTCAAGTCCTTCTGTTCCGTATTTCCCAATCCTCAGCACCACTGTGACCCCGGAGTCCTCTTCGGTGGTACAAACGTCCACCGTTGTCTCTGGGCTAGCTCCTTTGAGTCACTTCCCTGTCCATATTTAGAGGAAGGGAGTCCATCTAGCGGTCATTATTTGGGGGGGGGACCAATAATGGGTTGCATGTGCCCAAGGGGGACCCACAGATGCAGAGCGCTTTATTTCTCAATATGCTCCTCTCGTGGGGGCGCCGTGGTCTGATGGACAGAGTGCGCTTGGAACCCCCGTTCTTTCCGCGAGGCCGACGGCCCCAGCTCTAACTCTGTGCCCTCTCCAAAGATCAACGTCTCCGGGGAAGTGCACAACCTGTACCACCTGCCCAGCCCGGAGCCCAGAGGCCCTCACAGCCTGAGGATCAGAGCCGCTGACTCCCGCGGGGGACCCTGGGGTCACTGGAGCCGCCCCGTGGAGTTCGGTAAGCCCCGGGGACAGGGCGCACAGCCAGGGCGCACAGCCAGGGCGCACAGCCAGGGCGCACGGCCAGGGCGCGCTGTGTGCACGGGAGACCCCCGGGTGACCTCTGCCTGCTCCCACAAGGTCCCTGGACCTGGCACAGACTCAGGGTGTCCAGGCACAGCAGAGGCCGGGCTCCCTCCGCGACCCAAGAGGGGACTCCTTAAGCCCCTTCCTGCAGCCCAAGCCCTGCACCCGCCAGAATGCATCCGCGGGTTCCCCTGGGGCAGGTCACTCAGTCACCGCTGCGGGTCCCCAGGCAGGGGGAAGGGTCTTGGGACTGGAGGAGCGAATGGGTGGCATGCGCGAGGCCGTGGGTCCCCTGTCCAGGGCTGCGACATAAAACAGAAAAACAATCAGCCGGACGCAGCGGCCCACGCCTGGCATCCCAGTGGTTCGGGAGGCTGAGGCAGGAGGATCGAGAGTGGGAGGCCAGCCTCCGTAACTGAGTGAGGCCCTGAGCAATCTGGGAAGACCCTGTCCCTAAATAAAATGGACAAGGAGGGGACCGGGCTCACGGGATAAGGGTCCCTGGGCTCCATTGCTGGTTAGAAAAAAAGATCTAACCACCCGCCTCCAGATGTCGTCAAATATTAAAACATGTCACAGGGACGTCGGTACCGCACTCGCCCCCGTGGGTCCCAGCCTCAGCACAATGACAATAATCACTACTACTAATAATAATCAATAGTGATAATAATAATCAATCAATAGTGATAATAATCATCATTTAACATGAATTATAATCAGTAATCAATAATAATAATGATCACTACTACTAATAATAATCAATAGTAATAATAATAATCAATAGTGATAATAATCATCAATAGTGATAATAATCATCATTTAACATGAATTATGATCAATAATCAATAATAATAATTATCCTATGAATAACCAACAATAATAATGTCACTGTATTATATGAATGATAATGAACTATAATAATTAATGATTATGATAATATATGAATTATCCACAATGATTCATAATTATTACTATTATATGAATAATAATCAACAAGAATCAATAAGTATCATTATATTATACGTATGGTCATCAGCAACGATGATTAATGATGATTATTATACTATACGAATAGTCAACAATAATCAATAATGATTATTATGTTGTATGAAAATAATCAATGATTAATAATACTTATTATGTTACATGAAAAATAATCAATGAGAATGAATAATGATTATTATGTGATATGAGTAATCAACAATAATTGATAATAATTATTATATTATATCAATGATAATCAACAATAATAATCAATAACTATTCTATTGTGTGAATAATAATCCATAATAATTAATAATTATCATTATGCTATAGAAATGACAACTAACAAGAAGGATTAATAATAATCATAATTATATGAATGATAATCAACAATAATAATTAATAACAATTATTATTATATGAATAATAATCAACAATAATAATTATTAGTATACGAATAGTAATCAACAGCAATAATTATTATTAGTATATGAATGTAATCAACTATGATAATTAATGAAAATTATAATTATTATATGAATAATGATCAACAATAATAATAATCATACTATATGAATAATCAACAATATTAATAATAATCATTATGTCACATGAATAATAATCAACAATAATAATCAATAAAACTATTCTATTATATGAATAATAATAATCAATAATCATTAAACTACATGAATAATAATCAATGACAATAATGAATAATAATTACTATATGAATAATCAACAACAATGATTAATAATAATTACTATATGAATGATCAACAATAATAATGAATAATTGTCATATATGAATAATAATCAACAGAACTAATTAGTAGTAATTATATCATATGAATAATGATCCACAGTACTAATTAGTAATTATCATATATGAATAATAATCAGTACTAATTAATGATCATTATATCATATGAATAATCATCAGCAATAATCAATAATCATCATTATATCATATGAATAATCATCAGCAATAATCAATAATTATCATTATATCATATGAATAATGATCCACAGTACTAGTTAGTAATCATCATATCATATGAATAATAATCAACAATACTAATTAATAATAATTATCATATATGAATAATAATCAATAATACTAATTAATGATCATTATATCATATGAATAATAATCAACAGCACTAATTAGTAGTAATTATATCATATGAATAATGATCCACAGTACTAATCAGTAATTATCATATCATATGAATAATAATCAGTACTAATTAATGATCATTATATCATATGAATAATAATCAGTACTAATTAATAATTATCATATCACATGAATAATAATCAACAGTACTAATTAATAACAATTATCATATATGAATACTAATCATCAGTACTAATTAATAATCATTACATCATATGAATAACAATCAACGGTACTAATTAATAATAATTATATCATATGAATAATAATCAGTACTAATTAATAATTATCATATCATATGAATAATAATCATCAGTACTAATTAATAATCATTACATCATATGAATAATAATCAGCAGCACTAATTAGTAATTATCCTATCGTATGAATAATGATCCGCAGCACTAATTAGTGATCATCATGTCACGTGAGTAATGGTCAGCAGCACTGGTCCTGGTCACCGTCCCCCTACGTGGACATACACTCACGAGGACACGTTGGGACTCGCCTGTGCGCAGGGGTCCACTTACCCACCTGCTCGGGTCCCGGTCACCCCGCTGGACGGTCCCCCTGGTGGCCGGGCTCGGGGAGGAAGGTCCAGCTCCGCAGACCCCGGGCCACCTCTGTCCAGGTGGGGACCTCTGTCCTGGGTCCCCTCCTGCCCTGGGTGGCCAGTCAGGCCCGAGGGCGCCTCTGGGCACCGCCGTGACGGACAGCCGGGCCGTGTCCCCGCAGGCTCCGGGGGACAGGAGGGCGGCCTCGTGCACGTCTACCTGCTCGTGGTCCTGGGGACCCTCGTCTGCGCCCTGGTCCTCGGCTTCCTGCTCAACAGGTAACCGCTGAGGGGCAGGGGACCCGGGAGGGCAGGGACGGCTCAGAGCTGGCCTGTCCTGGGAGGGGACAGAGCCGGGGGCCAGGGAGTCTCCTAGCTGGACGTGGGGGACGGGAGGAGGACAGGGCGCTGGAAACCGCGTGACCAGAGAACGGGCACAGACGGGCGCTGCAGAGGGGCTCGCGGCTGGGCAGGGGACCCCGCGGAGGGGCCCGGGGCCTGGGCAGGGGACCCCGCAGACGCTGATTGGCAGCTTGGGCTCCGCCTCCTTTGGCCTCAAAACTCCAATTGGGGGCCTCCCGCACCCCAGACCTCGGGAGCTCAGGCCCCTCCCCGCAGTGGGGTCCACCCGGGTGGACATGGTCAGCTGGGGGAGCCTCACAGGTGAGGTTTCAGGGCCCACCAGGGTCTCAGGCGCTTCCCAGACGCCCCTGAAGGAAGCAGAAAGGAACAGAACCAGGAGCGGTGGGATGCAGGCACGGTGCGCTCCAGGCGCCCGGGCTGGTGGCCGGTCACTGCAGTCTCTGCCTCCGTCTGCACGTGGCTTCTCCTCGGGTCTGTGTGACACTGTGTACCTCTGTGACCCCGTGGTCCTGGTTTCCTCCACTCTGTCCCCCTGTGGCTCCTCTGGAGAGCTGGACCCAGGAGCCAGTAGGAAAGCCGTGTGTCCCCGTCACCTGTCCCCCTTCCTCTCTGTGTCCCCAGGTCCCAAGGGCTGCGCAGACTCTTCCCCCCGATCCCTCAGGTCAAAGACAAAGTGACCCCAAACGATCAAGTGGACCACCAGGTACCTGCGAGGGGCAGAGGGTCCCCCGGGAGGGAACGCAGGGGGACAGGTAGCCCGGGACGCGCTGTCCCCTCCCAGGGGGCCACGGGGATGGCACGGAGGTGGCTGGAATTCTGTCTACGCAGTGGGTCGGGAGACGGGGACAGAGAGACAGAGGGACAGGGAGGGGGACACTCTCTATCCCACCTCTGATCCAAGCCGCTTCTGGCCCCCGGGCCTTTGCACGTGCCTTTGGGTTCACTGGGTTCCCCCATTCGTACGCTCGTCCCTCGGTGACCCTCCTGTGTCCACCACAAGGTCCTACTGACCATCCCAGAGCCTCATCAGAGGACAAACTGTCCCTCCCCTGGGGCTGGTGGACATCGGACGCTGACCGCCCCCTTCTTTACCTCAGATGGACTGGGCAGCCGAGGCCACAGCGGCCAGCAAAGAGGATCTGGAGGACGTCCTCACGGTGCAAGAAGTGAACTGAGCCGCAGGTGGGCACGGAGGGACGCGTCCACCCCCCGAGATGTCCGGAAGTGCTCCCTCCCGTCCTCCGTCGCCCGCGTACTGACCCTCGCTCGAGAGATTTTCTATTTTTTTACTTTGTTTTTTGGAAGAAAAAGATATTTTTTCTGACATTTTGCAAAATGTCCATCATTCGGTCCCCTCGGGAGTGACCACAGGGGGGCGCTATCGGGTCCCTCCGGGAGCACCTGACCCCTCCTCCAAGTCCCCAGGAGAGGGACCTCGCTGCGGGTGGCCCTGGGGCTGGGGGCTCCACCTCTGCAAGGTGGACCGGGCGGCCAGCGGCTGGCCTGGTCAGAGTGCAGCTGCTGGACGCCCTTGGACTCGGGGGCCGGGAGCTCTGTCCCTCCCTCCTCCGTCCACGTCACCCTGCTCCCTGCCCCTCCCCCTGCTGACCCCGGTGTCCAGCTCCTGTCCCGGCTCACGGGCGGCTTCTCCCTCCCAGACACCCTGGGAGTGGACATCTGGGCTCAGGATTGTCCTTCTCGACATTCACCCTGGGGACACGGGTCCTCATCCCCCGTCAAAGCCCTCGGTCACCCGTAGGTCCCACCTTCCGCTGACCACCTGGGCCCGGGAGCTGGGGCGCTCCTCTGGGGGCTTCTGCCCTGGGGGAGACCCCTTTGCTGTCCACCTGGTCATCTGCAGGCACCGGGGGACCTCCCAGCTCCCCAGGAGCCACCACCCGGTCCCCTCCCCCAGCAGACCCTCCCTGCAGCCCAGCTGACCCTCAGCGTCCAGTCCCGCCCGTCCTCACCCCCTGGACACTCACCGGGGACATGCCCAGCGCCCAGTCTGTCCATCCCGCCACCCCTTGGTACCCACAGCTCCCCTGTCCCCCTAGTGACCTGTCCACGGGACAAAGAGGGGACACACCTAAATGGATGCACCCAAGACCTGTTGGTGCCCATGAGTGACCCGGGCTCCCAGGGTCGGCAGGTGACCACCTGAGGCTGGACACGTCAGTGTCCCCAGATGACACCTCCCAGCGCCACCGGGTCCATCTCCTCATCTGAGGCAGACCTCAGAGAGCAGAGCCCAGGCGCCGGGGGCACTCCTCCCGGTCACTCCCGGCCGTCCCCGTCCCTCCACCTGCCGTCCCCATCGCCCACCCTCAGCTCCACGCTGACCTGCAGCCAGAGCCACCGAAGCCACAAACTGCACAGAGGGGACTTGGCAACTGGCAAGTCCACGGAGCCAAGGGACCGGCCCGCCCCGCCACCCTGACCTCCCGGCCTCCTCCCGGCCTCCCTGCCTCCCTGCCTCCCTGCCTCCCGGCCTCCGTCCTTACTTGTGGGTCCCGGCTCCAGCCTCAGGCCGCCATCTTGAAGTGCCACCTCCCTCTGCAGCCCGTGAGCACCCGATGTCACCCGCCGACTCACGTCCTGGGCCCAGGGCTTCCCGTTTCTCGCTGGGTCCCTCCCGTCCCCCCCTCTGGTTCCTCATTTCAGGATGGGGCAGGCGCCGTCCCTGGTTGTCACTGTCACCCTGGGACACCCACAGGCACCTTGGGCTCAGGGGCATGGCCAGGCGCCATGTGACATCTCCCACCACCCACCAGGCTGCAGGGACACGTTGTCACCTGTCCAAGAAGCCCAGGCCACACTGAGCTGAAGGACTGGGGACAATAGGAGTAGAGGGACCCGGGGGACGTCACCTGCCTCTCAGGACCCAGGGACAGGCGGGCTCCGTGCCCTGGGCTGGGGGACAGGAGCAAAGCCGTAGGGAGAGCCGCGTCCAGGGCACTGCCCACTGGCCTCAGGTGCTGGTCTCCGGGACCCAGAGGACAGGTCCCCTCCCGATTCTGCAGCTGGACTTCGCAGGGTCCCAACAGAGGGTCCCTGGGCTGCCCAGCTGGACCCAGGGGACTCCTTAGTGTCCATGGTGCCTGCCCCTGGCTGACCCTGACCACCACTTGGAGATGCCACCACCCCGAGAGCTCCCCCCCGTGGTCTCCCCGGGTCCTGGTCACCTGGTCTTGGTGATGAGCACCTCCTGGCTGACGCTGACCACTGGCGCTGACCACTGATGTCCATCACCCCCAGGGTCCCCCCAGAAGGTCCTGGGGAGGCTGCCCAGCCGGGGGTCCATGGAGGGTCCCCTCACTGCATGGCGCTGTCTGTCTCCAGGAACGAAGGTCCCCTGACCCCTGACCCCTCAGGGACACAGGTGGCTTCAGGGCCAGGACGTGGTCAGGAGCGGACGGTCCATGGTGGAAAGGAGAAGCCGCCCCCAGACTCTCTGTGTCCCCCGAGTCTCCTGGGCACAGGGAGGCCCACGGTAGAGAGCGTGGCCACCAAGGGCCAGCGTCACAGGAGGCCCAGTGTCCCCTGAGCCAGGGACCGTGACACAGAGCAGTCCCCTGAGGTCACTCTGCTGAGAGACGGTCTCATGGCCAGGCCCTGGAGCTGCACGGAGGTCTCTCCCCTGAGCGCCATGGTGGAGGGTCATCTAGAATGGACAGTCCATCATGGTCAGGTCTCTGCTCCCTGGCCACGCCCAGGGTCTCCTTGGGGACAAAGGCTTGGGAGCCAGATGGACAAGCAGGTGACAAACTGGGTGTGACGCTGCCCTAGCCCACAGCGGATCCAGGGCGCTGTCCCCTGAGGTCCTCCAGGGTGAGTAGTGGTCAGCTGGGCAGTCCCGGTGCCCTGTGGTCAGTTACCCTTGGAGTTTCTCCTTCTGGGGTCAAGGACAGAACTTTCTAGCAACCTGGGTCCCCCTGGCTCGCTGGCCGTCCCCAACCGGGAGGAGGGGGCCTGGTGTCCAGTTCCCCGCACGACCCGCTGCCCAGTGCTCAAGTGGCCACTGAGAATCAGAGAATGAGGAGCCAAGAAAGAGGACAGCAGCCCAGGACGCAGGCTGGGGACTGTCCACAGCCGCGGGGGCATGGACAGCTGAGGTCCTGAGCTGGGTTCCGAGAGGGTGAGTGGCCCTGGTGACGTGGGGACATGGTGACGTGGGGACATGGTGACTTGGGGACATGGTGACGTGGGGACATGGTGATGTGTGACCGGGGCCTGTCCCCTGCCTCTCAGGGCTGTGCCCCTCTGAGATCCCTGAAATGCCCACGCAGGGGACACCTCACCCTGCTTCCTTCCTCCTGGGGACAGTCACCCGTGTGTCCTCCTGCGGGTGACCGGTCAAGATGGCCGGATGCCTGTCCCTGGCTCCCAAGGAAGTCCTTATGGGGGAGGGGCGGAGAGGGACCAAGGGGCCTACAGAGGCCGCTGCACCCTGTGCATCTGTGTCATCTGTCCTCACCACCAGGCCCTGGTCACTTGGCCTGGCCCCTGGACCCCAGGAGGCTTGGTGCCTGGCTCCCTCCGTCCCCTGCCCTGGGGTCCCCCGAGCTCAGCTGGACTCTGCATTCCTGCTCCTGCTTTGGGGGACCCTGAAGCCTCCTGGAGGCTGATGTCCCCGGCTGGGGACCTGCCGGTCAGTCCCTCTCTGCTGCCCTCTGTCCCGCACCCCCAAGCCCTTGCTGGGCGCTGGCCCTTTAAGATTGCGTGCACAGCTTCCAGAACCCAGGGCTGGCTGTGGGCTGGGGCGGGGGGGCTCCCGGGTCCCTCCCTCCCCGTCTCCAACAGCTGGGGTCCCTCTGGGCCCTGAGGGACATGGAATTTCCCCCTCCCCCATACATCAGGAATCCCCGTCCCTCCCCCCTGAGAACTGGGTCCGCTGCAGATCCGGGTTCAGGGCGGGTTTGCACCAGCAGCCAGCGCTGGGGGAGGGTCCCTCCCAGGCTCCGGGTGGCCCTGTCCCCTCTGGAATCCCAGGAATCCCTTTCTTCTGCTAATCCCCTGACCCTCAGGGAGGCCCCCGGGCTGCCCAGAGTCCGCAGGACCCTCCCCCTGCAGGGCAGCCTTCCCTGGTTGGGGGAGGGGGAGGGCAGCGGATTCCTGATTGACAGGCGCCGACCTGCCTCTGCAAGGGATTCTGGGAAGAAACTGGGAGGCCGCTGTGGCCCGCTCCAGGTTTCGGGGTTCGGGCTCTGGGGGTGGGGGCCTCTCCCAGGCCCTTCCCCCGGGGCCCCGGAAGGAAGTTCTGGAAGCACCAGGGATTTGGGCCCAAAAGGCTGCATTTTGCAGGAAACCTGGGATCTGCCCAAGAGGGTTGTTTTTTTTAAAAATCTCGTCCCTCTCCTGCCCCCTGCCGGCCGAGGCTGGTGTCTGCAGGAGGCCGTCCAGGAAGCACCGAGGTCATTTCTTGTTCTGCAAATTGTCCTCGGGACTGGTGTCCAGGGCCTGCGGACCAGGGGCCTCAGAGCCTTAGGGATCTGTCCTCTGCCAGCCCTGGAGGGCGGAGGCTGGACCAGGGTCCCCGGCTGACCTCCCTGCACAGCCTCCAGGGAGGCCCCTCCTGCCTCTCCAGCTGCTGGGCTCCGGGTGGCCCTGGGCGGGTGGCCCCTCACTGCAGTCTCCACGGGGCTCCTCCTCTGGGTCTGTGTCCCCTCCTCTGTCCCTTGGGAGGACACGGCCATGGCGTGAGGGCCCCCTGACCCAGGAGGAGCCCAGCTCAGGGCGCTGCACTGACCACCTCTGCCGAGACCCCGTGTCCCCACACCAGGTCCCACTCCCAGGTGCTGGGGTCCAGCTGTGGACAGGGCCGTCCTCTCCGTGCGCCCCTGAAGCGCCCCCAGGTCGGTTTTCTGGGACCTGTTGCGCGTCTGGACGCGTTTTGGACGCTAGGGGTCAGCAGCGGGCTCCGCAAGCGCCGCTCAGCCTCCGGCTGCGGAGGCTGGTGATTGACAGGCGGCCGCTCCGAAGCGCTGGGCTGTGTCACCGTTGGGCCACCTCCTCCCGGCGGGCTCCCCCACCTCGTGCACGGCGACGAGCAGCTGATCCAGGATTTGGAGACCCGGGAAGCCTCCACCTCGCGGTGTGCACAAACCTCCCTGTGGGAACCGAGGGGGCGCTCAGCACCCGAGCTTCCTGTGCACCTCCCGGAGCCCGGGGGCACCCACCCTGTTCCTGTCACACGGTCACCATCAAACCCAGGAGAGAAAGTGTGTTTACACTGCGGTTTCCGGTCTCCCAACTGCACCCAGAGCCCAAGGGGCTGGGCGAGCCTCCGGTTAAGGCCCCAGAGTACAGCCAACTCGGCCTCCAAGGGTGGGGAGCCCAAAAAGGC
This sequence comes from Ictidomys tridecemlineatus, assembly GCF_052094955.1. Taxonomy (NCBI): domain Eukaryota; kingdom Metazoa; phylum Chordata; class Mammalia; order Rodentia; family Sciuridae; genus Ictidomys; species Ictidomys tridecemlineatus. The sequence goes on along the minus strand of NW_027522305.1, from coordinate 656 downwards.
TGCCAGAGCTCCGCCCTATGCCACTCAGCCCGGCCCCACCTGCCGGTCCCTGCAGGGGGCTCTGAAACGGGTGGACAAAAACAAGTGGCTTTTTGTCACTTTTCTTCTCTTTTTCTGCTAGTTGCCAAAACAACGAGTTCAGTGACCACTTTTATAAAAAAAAAAAAAAAATTATTTTAATTCAAGCAAAAGTCCTCCCTGCCTCCTTCTTTGAGGCTGTAGGGGAAACTCCCTTGGGCCCCAAGGGGTGTTGGCTTCCTATTCCTGGAAAAATCTAGAAATCTCGCCCCACAGACCGACGGTTGCAGAAGTTTCCGGAAAGTCACTGCAGCCTCTGAGAGGCCCAGCTCCGGGTTGGGGACCTCCCTAGAGAAATGGAGGCTTTGGAAAAAGCCCACAGCTGAGGCCGGGGGTGGGTCCCTCTGCCTCCCTTCCCCGTTCTGCTCCGTCCCGGTCTTTCTTTTGGGCTTCCCCAGGGCCCTGGGGCCACCGCCTCTGGACACCTACAGGTGGCCAGTGGCATGAGTCACTTGGGGGCTTCCCAACCCCCTGCCCTTTTGTAAAACGCTGCTTGGGATCAGAGAAGGACGCTCTGGAGGCTCAGGGTGCACAGCAGGAAAAGCAGGAAACGCATCTGGTCAGTCCTGAGAGGATGC